>NW_017670696.1:77404-87850 GCF_001879085.1 Nicotiana attenuata | reverse complement strand
ATATATATATATATATATATATATATATATATATATATATATATATATATATATATATATATAAAAACTGATTTTGAATTAAGAATAATTTTGAATTTATGATAAAATTTTTAAATTTGAATTAAAATAAAAAAGAAATTTATCTTTTTTTGGTCAAGTTTTCATATTTAGTTTGGTTAATGACCGTATGCAATCATGCTAGGAACTTTTGTTATCTTTTCTGATTATTTAAATACTACTGCGCCTGGAAAAAAAGAACTATTCCATATAACTGTGAAACTCTTTCATATTTAAAACCCTATAATTATAGTTCATTAAAACAATATAGCTAGATTTGAATAAATTGATTTTTTAAAAAAATAAATGTAACATATAGGGTACAGGTATATGGTTATCCAGATAACAAAAAAGAGTTTAAAAATCGAATAAAAGTCTACTGACATATATAATCAAGTAAACCTACATGCTGGAGAAAGAAACTGTCACGACCCCAACCCCGGTCGTGATGGCGCCCAACACACTGCTAGGCAAGCCCGACCAATTAACAACCTTAACCCAATTCATTATACAGTTCATTATTTAGCTAACACAATTAAATTACCAAATCAACATGTTAGAAGTTTGAAATAAGAATTAGATGTGCGAAATATCAAATAACAACACTACTACATAGCCCAAAAGATCCGGTGTCATAAGTCTGAGCCTCTAATACAGGTTTATCAATCTAATACATGCCACTCTGGAGAAAATACGAAATAGAAACAAAGGATAGAAGGGAGAGATCAGGGCTGCAGACGCCATGCAGCTACCTTGATGCTCCCAGATATGCGCTGCTCAACAGAGAATCCTCACTCAGCCTCAGGTGCACCTGGATATGTACGCAAGGTACAGGGAGTAATGTGAGTACTCCGGCCCAGTGAGTAATAAACATAAATAAAGGCTGAGAATAAGAAATCATGTATAAACATATTGTAATCTATAATACGGCAGTTTAAACCAAGTAGTATGAAAACAATACAACCAGTGAAGTAGAAACATGGAAAAGCTACAACAGATAAGCAAATAAATGATAACCAAATAAAGGAATGCAGCACATGGTACGGTACTCTCTAGTACCCGCTGCGGCGTGCAGCCCGATCCATTTATTTATTGTCGACGGCGCTCACTGGGGGTGTGCAGACTTCGGGAGGGGCCCCTTACAGCTCAAGCGCTATATCAAGCCATCTCGTGGCATCAGCTAGGCCCTCGACCTGATATCAATATCAATATAATGCTGCTGCGGCGCGCAGCCCGATCCATACTCAGTCCAGAAATCACATAAGCCCCTCGGGCCATAATAAAATAATAGTTCTCAGCCCAAAACATCATTAGTAATATCATTTAAGTTTCTAATCTGAGTAAAAGTGGTTGAGTTTGTAAAACAGTATGAAACATTAGGACTGAGTTCAAGTAATATGTCAAAATAGTGAGAAAACGGTGATAGCAATCTCCCGAAGGGTTCAAATAGTTGGCACATGCCCAAATATGACAATTAGTCACAAAAATGATGATATCAAATAAGCTTCAATCAATTACGCGGTAAAAACATCACTCGGGACGGACCAAGTCCAAATCCCCATTAGTAAACGACCCCGCGCTCATCATCAAGCGCGTGTCTCACCTTAATATAGCACTACGATGTGCAAATCCGGGGTTTCAAACCCTCAGGACATCATTTACATTCATTACTCATCTAAAACCGGCCAAAACTCTAGCTCGCTATGCCCTTGCCTCTCAAATCGGCCTCCTCGCGCGTCGAATCTGACCAAAACCAGAGCGAATACGTCACAATATGCTAAAGGAACAAAACCCAATCGAAAACAATCAAAAAATATCAAAAATCCCGAAATTAGCAAAATCCGAGTCCGGGGCCCACTTCTCGAAACTCAGAAATTTTCACATCTACGGATTCCTTATCTTGCCACGAATTCACACATATCAAAAACACAAGAATCGGAGTCCAATTGACCCCTCAAATCCTTAATCTTAGCTCTCTTAAGTTCAAGCCCTAAACCTCCATTTTTAGTCCATAGATTCTTAAATTTTCAGTCTTAATTCATGAAATATCATCATAGAATTTTGTTTTGAGGTCCAAAACCCTTACCTTATCGAAGCTCCTTGAAATCCCTCTTCAAAATCGCCCACAATTCTCCAAGTCCGAAGTTAAAATGAATAAACCCTTCAAAAATCGCGAAGAAGAACCTTTTATACCTTCTGCCCAGTCGTAACCGCATCTGCGGTCAATTACCCGCTTCTGTGGAGACTCATTAAACTCCCAGGAGTTGCTTCTGCGACAAATATTCTGCATCTGCGGCTTCGCAGATGCGGCTCCTCGTCCACTTCTGCGGAAATGGCTGCCCAGACCAGAACTCGCACCTGCGACACCGCACCTGCGGTCCCCATTCCGCAGGTGCGGAAATACCAGCAATAGCAGAAATTTCTGCAACAACACAAGTCCAACTCTTCCCTTTAACCATCCGAAACTACCCCGAGGCCCCTGGGACCTCAACCAAAAGCACCATCACATCCTAAAACGTCATCCAAACTTGTTCCAATCATCAAAACACCTCAAACAACACCAAAATCATCAAATTACATCTAATTCAAGCCCAAGTTCTTCTAAAAGTGTAACGACCCGACCGGTCGTTTTGAGCTCTAGCGCGTCGTCCAGCAGTCAGAGGCCATGAGCAGCGTCATTTCAGGTGTTATGACTTGTACGCGTGGTCGGAATTGAATTTCGGGAAGTTCGGAGTTGATTTGGGAAGACAATGCTGATTTCGGAAGCTTAAAATTGAAAGAATTATCTGGGAGTGGATTTTTGAGTAAACGACCTCGGAAGCGGGATCTGAAGGTTCTAGCAGGTTCGTATGATGATTTCGGACTTGGGCGTATGCCCGGTTCGGGTTTTGGATAACCCGGGAGCGTTTTGGCGCCTATTGTGGAAGTTAGCATTTTTGAAGAAATTTCATAAGTTTGGCTTGAAGTGCATTTCAGTGTTATCGATGTCCATTTGGGATTCTGAGTTTGTGAATAGCTCCATATGGTGATTCTGAAGTGGGGAGCGCGATCGGAAGTGAATTCGGAGGCCCGTAGGTCATTTTGGAGTCATTTGGCTAAAGATAGAAATTTGAAGGTTTTTGAGAAGTTTGACCGGAAGTGGAGTTTTGATGTCGGGATCGGAATCCGATTCCGAAAGTTGGAGTAGGTCCGTAATATCGAATATGACTTGTGTGCAAAATTTGAGGTCAATCAGACGTGATTTGATAGGTTTAAGCATCGAAATTAGAAGTTGGAAGTTCTAAAGTTCATAAAGCTTGGATTGGGGGTTGATTCATGATTTTAGCATTTTTTGATGTGATTTGAGGCCTCGAGCAAGTCCGTAATGTGTTTTGGGACTGGTTGGTATGACTGGTTGGGGTCCCGGGGGCCTCGGGTGGATTCCGGATGGTTAACGGATCAAATTTGGAAGTTGAAGAATAGCTGAAGGTGCTGCTCCTGTCATAACCGCATCTGCGGTTCTATGACCGCAGAAGCGGGACCGCAGATGCGATCAAGCCACCGCAGAAGCGGATTTTTGGTCAGGGGCTCGTGGACCGTAGATGCGATCAAGGTTCCGCAGAGGCGGGACCGCATCTGCGGAAGGCTGGTCGCAGAAGCGGAAGAGGGGCAGCTGGAGTGGACCGCAGATGCGGTCAATGTTCCGCAGAAGCGGGACCGCATCTGCGAAAGATATGCCGCAGAAGCGGAAAAAAAAAGGCAGCCTAGGGAGGACCGTAGAAGCGGCATTTTAACCGCACCTGCGGAACCGCAGAAGCGGTCAAGGGACCGCAGGTGCGGAAATAGCTGAGGCAGTGAGGTCTTTTAAGATCCGGGGTTGGGTTCATTTCAACCCCATTTTCTTCCATTGGAGCCGATGGGGAGCAACTTTGAGGTGCCATTTTCATCACTCGTCATGAGGTAAGTAATTTATGCTAGCTTTGAGTTAAATACAAGGTTTATATATGGATTTAGACAAGGAATTTGTGGAAAAACTTGGGGTTTGAGGGAAGACCTAGGAATTTGATAATCTTGGATTATGACCACGACTTTGGGTATGGAATTTAGAGAATATCATATATTTGAGTTCGTGAGTTTATGGGTAAAGTTTATCTTCGAAAAATTTCGGATTTCCGGGCACGTGGGTCCGAGGGCGTTTTCGTCAACTTTTCGATCGGGGTTAGGAATTTCTACAAATTGGATTATAATAAGAATTTAAGTATATATTAATGAATTTGCATAATTATTGGCTAGTTTTGGAGCGTGGTGTATCGATTCAAGTCTTCGGAAGGGCGCGGAATGCCGGGTATGGATCTTCGGAGCGAGGTGAGTCTCCTTTCTAACCTTGTAAGAGGGAATTGTCCCCATAGGTGAATTAATTGGTTATGTGCTCCTATTTGTGGGGGCTACGTACGCACGAGGTGACGAGAGTCCATGTGTAGCTACTATTATGCTATTGTCCGGGTAGTCTAGGACCCAAAAACATGCTATACTTGGAATAATTACAATCCTATTGTCAGCTTGAACTGCCTAAATCACATTGAATTAGGGAATGAATTTCTATAAAGTTTTAAACTCCATTTTCTTAAACTACTAAAGGGAATTGGCCTTTCTTTGGATAATTGCTCCATGTTGACTTCTTGATTGACTGTCTGTCTGTGTGTTTACTTTGGAACGGGCCGAACGCCTCGGCAGATTAAATATATGCATCTATAGGCGCGCCGTCGACCCTCGGTAGTGCACAGTTTATTTTCTGTTGGAGCGGGCCGTACGCCTCGGCATGATTTGCGCATGCTTGTATCGCTGCCTTGAACTTATTAAAGTTGTTATGGCCTCTTCATGGCTTGAGAATATTTGGATAATAATGAAAAGGAATTTTGGAAATTTCCTATAAAAGAATTAACTGTTTACTTGTTTCTTTCTATCGGATTAAAAATCATTTTTATAGAAATCCACGACTTAATGTATTATTGACATCATTATTGGACCACTAGTAAGTGTCGAAGTCGACCATCTCGTCTCTACTTCATCGAGATTAGACGGGATACTCATTGAGTACACGTTATTTTCGTACTCATACTACACTTCTGTGCATTTTTGTTGCACATGTATATGTAACTCTAGTGGCCTACTGGGCGTAGCAACACGAATGATTCTGGGACTAGGTGAGTTGCATTATTCGAGGCGGCCCGCAGCTAGTATAGTCCCTTCTAGTATATTGTGTTTACTTCCTTTCTACTGTATTCCGGACGGATGTTGTATTTTATTTCCTTCTCAGTAGATGCTCATGCACTAGTGACACCGGGTTCTGGGATGGTTTTGAAATATTCTGTATTAATTGCTTATTATTTAATTTGAATTGAAGCAGTTGTCTCTTTACTTATGAAATTAGAAGGAAAAATCTAGGTTTTCAAAATGGTCTAAATTGGAATCTAATTAAGTATTTTAGTTGGCTTGCCTGACAGCAGTGTCCGGCGCCATCACGACCCTTAGTAGATTTTGGGTCGTGACAACATGGTATCAGACCACTAGGTTCCTAGGGTCTCGCGAGTCATGAGCAAGTCTAGTAGAGTCTCGCAGATCGGTACGGAGAAGTCTGTTCTTATCCTCGGGAGGCTGCAGGACCGTTAGGAGTACTTCCCTTCTTGATTCCTTATCGTGCGATTTGATCCTTGGAGGCGTATGCCTTTAATCATTCCTACTCAATCTCACGCGGCGCGAACCGCTCGTTATAAATCAAAACTTGAAGAACCGTAATGGTACTACAGATGTGATACGGATGTTTCTCCCGGTATAGCTGATCAGATTATTATCGTCGCTTTATGGAAGAATATTTTATTGTTTCAGCCCAGTAGCGGTACTTCTGAGGGCTCTGAGGCTAGGCACAAGTTGCCATGATGCTTATGAATTATTGTTCTGCAGTATTGATATGATGGTAGGACATTTGCCTACGTGTCGGGGCAGTGAATAACTTGATGGAAAGTTTACTCAGTGCATGATTTAGAGATTCAGTATTTTATTCCCGGCGGGGAAGAGGCAATCGGGCTGAGAGTGTTCATATTTGGGTTGATGGGGTAACGGGACTTGGTATTTGTGAGCGTGGTGGAGTTTTTCTTCTATGATGAGGTGTCATTGTCCTTATTGAACGTACTAAGCCCGCCGGTGTTATGATCTTCTACAATTGCCCTTGGAGCAGGATATTGCAGGTCAGTATCAAAGAAGCGACGGTTAGAGATCGCGGGGTGCGGCCGTTCAAGATGGAACCGGTGTTTCTAAGGATGACAGCTCGAGAAAGATGATCTTCAGAAAGGTTTAAAGCTAGTAGCGAATTGTGGGTTCAAGTGCTACAAAGTTAGATTTCATCTAAGGCAACCATTGAGCAGCAAAGGATGAGGAAAGACGTTTGGGAAGTGTCAGGCGGCGGCTAAAATTTCTAGAAGGCCAAGTATAAGGAGCAAATGGCGAGTAGTCGATTAAAGGGATGAGTTCCGCCAAAGTGGGAGAGTGGCGGAGTTGCATATGGGCATTGTGGCGGTAGGATTACGCACCTTCAGGAGAGTTTGGAATGATTTGAGAATTTCAGAGAATTGTGATTGGGGTCTATGGATTTAATTTGAAGTATGGACTATTATGCGGCAGGAGATTTGATATAACGGGAAGGAGCTGCTTGAATGAAGAGGGATATAACATAACACCGAATTGGAAGGTCGTTGCCGCACATTTAAGTGATGTCCGCAAGGGATGAATGGACTTGTGCAGCTAGAGATTGAGCTCGGACTCGGAGAGGGTTATTGATGTCAGAATGATTGCACTTTGTGCAGCAGTGTTGGAAGATATCGGGGAGTGATTTCCACAGGCGGGTTATTCCCTGTGAGCAGGTTAGCGGTCGCGTGGTTGGCAAAGCTTTTGCGAAGTAGTCTATTGGTTATTCAGCAAAGAGATCGGTTGTGCGAATGTGGTTGATGATTCAGAGTATAAAAAGGGGGTTTTACAGAAAGAATCCGAGAATTTAGGCGGTTGATTGCGCAAGGTTATGTCAATAAGAGATAAGGGATCCCGGTGAGTTCCAGAGTTGTGTAATAGTAGCTTCAAGCTAAGTGGGAGAGTCCCACCGCCTATGATTGGGTTGCATGGTTAACCACTTGCGAGGTTTTCAAGTTGTTAGCATATTGATGGTTTATCTCAGCTACGGGGAAAAGACCATAAGTGGTAATTTGAGCAGATGAATTGTTGAATGCATGCTATGGTTGGTCTTATTGGCTCATGTTCGGACTTGAGGAAGGATTTAGGATTTATGCCTTGAAAAGACGCAGGCTTCAAAGAAAGTAATCCCACCGGGTGCTTCGCCGAGAGGGTATTCATGTGTTATAAGATTTATGGAGTTGATTATATTCGGGACCAAGTCAGAGCGGGTGGCTCTCAGTAGCAGTCCTAGTGGATTCAAAGGAGTAAAGTGTGGTGCCTAATGATGTCGAGCTTATAGGTGCGATTAAGAATCAAGCTTTGTAGCAACTTATGAGAAGAGGCACAGAATGTTCTATGATGTTTTGACTTGCAGTGTAGCATTTGGGAGGTATGAAATGGTTCGTGGGATTTGGTACGGCATGGTCTCGTGATTCAAGGTCACTCGGGATAAGTGCAGATGGAGTATGTTACGTGTTGAATGGAGTTAGTATTATTTCTAAGGAAATCAAGGATAAATTGGAAGAAAGTAGATTGATTAGCCATAGTTGAATTGGCATTTTGGTGTCAGTGATCGGTTCCTTCAGCGTGATCAAGTTATGAAAGTAATTTGTGACGGTACGTGTGAGGCCTATCGGCCGCCGTAATTGATGTTATTAAGAAGTATTCTACCATTATGGCCTGTTATGTGTGGGCGGATCCCGAAAAGGTTGCGGTGGATGAGACCACTACTTAAGGATTTGAATGTTCTACGGTTATGAGGATTCACCTGTGTGTTGCTATGGTTCTCCTGAAGTGAGTTAAATGAGAAGTTTTTATATAATGAGTGTTAATCTATTAGGTTCTGGAGTTATGATGAAGAGTCGTGTTCTATCATATATTGGCATATTTGGTGCAGTGAGTGATATGGAATTTGAAGTGAGGATCGAGGCTGCAGTTCGATGTTGACAAGGATGTCACGAGCTCGTATGAGCAGGAAAGAGTTTCGATGTTTAAAGTAAGTTGGTAACGTCTTCAGCGTCACCTGAGATCGGTGTTTTATGAAAAAGGCCTTGCATCCTGGTTAAGGATTGTTGTACGCTTCTCAGCATTAGTGCGGCCGGTGGTTTGAATGTACAGACCTGTTAATTGTTATGTTAAGTGGTGGGAGCGTGTCCCACATGAAGATGGTATAAGTGTGGCGTGTGGTCACTTGATTGATTAAATATTTAAAACAAGTATGAAGATTGGGGTGATACCGTCAATTTTGGAATTGATGCCCGGAGGGCACCTGGCTTACTGAGTTGTGGACTGTGGATGAGTACTCCGGTTATGATGGTTGTTCTTGTGTGTTATGTGAACAGGGAAGTTAGTACGGGCCTTTGAAAGGTTATTGGCCTAGTTTGATACAATCAGGATCGACTTGAGGTTGGTGGATGGATTTAAATGTGAAAATGGGCTCTATGTCAGGCCAATTGTGTTCGTTTCAGCAAAGCGCTCCTTATGGAAGAGTAGTCGGGGTGTTATTTTGTCGTCAGCTATGTCATGTAATGATATATATTGCGCCATATGAGTTGTGAGACGGCTTGGTAAATTTCTTATGTGTTGAGGATCCGCGAAGAAATGATGTTATATGAGCTAAATGGCTCTTGAGATTCAGATTGTATGTCGCACCTCAGTTGTGCTTGAGTTTTGTAGCTTGTAGCGTTATATGTCCCCTCAGGGATGGTATTATGCACCTAGCGTGCTTGTGTCCGAAATTCAATATTTTATCATAATGAGCAAATTTAGCTCGATGTGCAATCTCCTTATGTGTGTGGATCGGGTGGCACGCCGCCATGGGTATGTTATTTGGATCGGGCTGCGCGCCGCAACAGTGTGATGTTGAGTATAGTTTTCTATATGCTATTTTTGTATGTCTCGCTTCCTATTTTCTAAGGAAAGTCCGTATTAGTGCGGGAGTTAGGTAACTCCTTCCAGAGTTCGTTTTCCTTTTGTATCGCATTCGAATTGGTGGCCTATTGGCACATGGTAGCATCATATGAGACTTTTGATAATGTCTGGAGTGGCTTATTGCCTGAGCAGTTGTATCGGATGAGACGAGATCCCTTGATCTAGGATCAGTGCAATCCGACTGTATGAAGTATATTATGGAGATACGACCATTATTTGGTTCAGAATGAGGTGATGGTTTTTGTCAGGGGTATAGACCTAATGATTTGTTGACTCGGCAGTTGATTATGAATTTTTGCACATCTCTTCCGTCGTGGCGGTATTGTAAGAGTTAGAGTAAGACCTGTGTATTTCATGGGGTGCAATGGGAGCATCAGGTTCGTGGAATTTCGACTAAGTTGATCAGAAAATGTTATTATGGTCCGGTGAGTAAAGTGATGCAAGGTGTGAATTCAGCAAAGTTATGCAGTCATGTTTGGGTACAACGTGTAGTGATTGACATGGTGATCGTATGTTAGAAACAGGTCGAGCATAGAATTTCGGATGTTGGAATTGGGCTCTAAGGCTTATTTGCTTGAATAAAAGGGAATATCTTCAGAATTATCGAGCTAATGTGCTCAACTAAGTTGTGGTATCACGGGGAGGTGCATGAGAAGTTAAACAGTGATTTCAGACTACTCCAGTGTAGTTCTCAGCACATTCGAGGACGAACGTATGTTTAAGTAGGAGAGAATGTAATGACCCGACCGGTCGTTTTGAGCTCTAGCGCGTCGTCCAGCAGTCAGAGGCCATGAGCAGCGTCATTTCAGGTGTTATGACTTGTACGCATGGTCGGAATTGTATTTCGGGAAGTTCGGAGTTGATTTGGGAAGAGAATGCTCATTTCGGAAGCTTAAAGTTGAAAGAATTATCTGGGAGTGGATTTTCGAGTAAACGACCTCGGAAGCGGGATCTGAAGGTTCCAGCAAGTTCGTATGATGATTTCGGACTTGGGCGTATGCCCGGTTCAGGGTTTGGATAACCCGGGAGCGTTTTGGCGCCTATTGTGGAAGTTAGCATTTTTGAACAAATTTCATAAGTTTGGCTTGAAGTGCATTTCAGTGTTATCGATGTCCTTTTGGCATTCCGAGTCTGTGAATAGCTCCGTATGGTGATTCTGAAGTGGGGAGCGCGATTGGAAGTGAATTCGGAGGTCCGTAGGTCATTTTGGAGTCATTTGGCTAAAGATAGAAATTTGAAGGTTTTTGAGAAGTTTGA
>NW_017670696.1:15130-77045 GCF_001879085.1 Nicotiana attenuata | reverse complement strand
TCAAAATTGGCAATCCTATCTTTACCCGATAACTCTTTCATCCATCCCGGGTAAAGAGGGGCAGCTGGAGTGGATCGCAGATGNTGCCGCAGAAGCGGAAAAAAAAGGCGGCCTAGGGAGGACCGCAGATGCGGCATTTTAACCGCACCTGCGGAACCGCAGAAGCGGTCAAGGGACCGCAGGTGCGGAAATAGCTGAGGCAGTGAGGTCTTTTAAGATCCGGGGTTGGGTTCATTTCAACCCCATTTTCTTCCATTGGAGCCGATGGGGAGCAAATTTGAGGTGCCATTTTCATCACTCGTCATGAGGTAAGTAATTTATGCTAGCTTTGAGTTAAATACAAGGTTTATATATGGATTTAGACAAAGAATTTGTGGAAAAACTTGGGGTTTGAGGGAAGACCTAGGAATTTGATAATCTTGGATTTTGACCACGACTTTGGGTATGGAATTTAGAGAAAATCATATATTTGAGTTCGTGAGTTTATGGGTAAAGTTTATCTTCAAAAAATTTCGGATTTCCGGGCACGTGGGCCCGAGGGCGTTTTCGTCAACTTTTCGATCGGGGTTAGGAATTTCTACAAATTGGATTATAATGAGAAGTTAAGTATATATTAATGAATTTGCATAATTAATGGCTAGTTTTGGAGCGTGGTGTATCGACTCAAGTCCTCGGAAGGGCGCAGAATGCCGGGTATGGATCTTCAGAGCGAGGTGAGTCTCCTTTCTAACCTTGTAAGAGGGTATTGTCCCCATAGGTGAATTAATTGGTTATGTGCTCCTATTTGTGGGGGCTACGTACGCACGAGGTGACGCGAGTCCGTGCGTAGCTACTATTATGCTATTGTCCGGGTAGTCTAGGACCCAAAAGCATGAAATACTTGGAATAATTGCAATCCTATTGTCAGCTTGAACTGCCTAAATCACATTGAATTAGGGAATGAATTTCTAAAAAGTTTTAAACTCCATTTTCTTGAACTACTAAAGGGAATTGGCCTTTCTTTGGATAATTGCTCCATGTTGACTTCTTGATTGACTGTCTGTCTGTGTGTGTTTATTTTGGAACGGGCCAAACGCCTCGGCAGATTAAATATATGCATCTATAGGCACACCGTCGACCCTCGGCAGTGCACAGTTTGTTTTCTGTTGGAGCGGGCCGTACGCCTCGGCATGATTTGCGCATGCTTATATCGCTGCCTTGAACTTATTAAAGTTGTTATGGCCTCTTCATGGCTTGAGAATATTTGGATAATAATGATAAAGGAATTTTGGAAATTTCCTACAAAAGAATTAACTGTTTACTTGTTTCCTTCTATCGGATTAAAAATCATGTTTATAGAAATCCACGATTTAATGTATTATTGACATCATTATTGGACCACTAGTAAGTGTCGAAGTCGACCATCTCGTCTCTACTTCTTCGAGATTAGACGGGATACTCATTGAGTACACGTTGTTTTCGTACTCATACTACACTTCTGTGCATTTTTGTTGCACAGGTATATGTAACTCAAGTGGCCTACTGGGCGAAGCAGCACGGATGATTCTGGGACTAGGTGAGTTGCATTATTCGAGGCGGCCCGCAGCTAGTATAGTCCCTTCCAGTTTATTGTGTTTACTTCCTGTCCACTGTATTCCGGACGGATGTTGTATTTTATTTCCTTCTCAGTAGATGCTCAAGCACTTGTGACACCGGGTTCTGGGATGGTTTTGAAATATTCTGTATTAATTGCTTATTATTTAATTTGAATTGAAGCAGTTGTCTCTTTACTTATGAAATTAGAAGGAAAAATCTGGGTTTTCAAAATGGTCTAAATTGGAATCTAATTAAGTATTTTAGTTGGTTTGCCTGACCGCAGTGTCCGGTGCCATCACGACCCTTAGTGGATTTTGGGTCGTGACAAAAACTTCCGAAACATTTGATCAAAAACCCAACCCAATCACCTCCGAATGACCTGAAATTTTACACACACATCCCAAATCACATAACGAAGCTACAATAACTCTCGGAATTCCATTCCGGCCCTCGGATCAAAATCCCACCTATCAACCAGAATTCGCCAAAATACTAATTTCGCCAATTCAAGCCTAATTCTACACCGGACCTCCAAAACCACATCCGATCACACTCCTAGGCCACAAATCACCTCCAGAAGCTAATCGAACCATCAGAATTCACATCTGAGCCCTCTAACTAATAAGTCAACGTCCAGTTGACTTTTCCAACTTAAGCCTTCTTAGAAGAGACTAAGTGTCTCATTTCTTACCAATTCCACTCCAACACAAACCAAATCAACTCGACCACATAAGACACGGATAAAGAAGCATAAAGAAGTAGAAATGGAGGAAAATGGAGCGGTAACTCATGAGACGACGGGTCGGGTCGTCACATCCTCCCCAACTTAAACAAAAGCTCGTCCTCGAGCGAGTCAAGAAACATACCTGAAGCCTCAAATAGGTGAGGATATCTGCTTCGCATCTCCCGCTCGGTCTCCCAGGTAGATTCCTCCACGGGCCGACCTCTCCACTGCACCTTCACTGAAGCTATATCCTTCGACCTCAACTTTCGGACCTGACAACCCAAAATAGCCACTGGCTCCACATCAAGGTCAAATCATCATCCAACTGAACCGTGCTGAAGTCCAACACATGAGACGGGTCCCCAACATACTTCCGGAGCATAGAAACATGGAATACCGGATGCACACTCGACAAGTTGGGTGGCAAAGCAAGCATATAAGCCACCTCCCCAATCCTCCTAAGTACCTCAAAAGGTCCAATGAACCACGGGCTCAACTTCCCTTTCTCCCCAAATCTCATAACACCCCTCATGGGCGAAACCTTCAGCAATACCTTCTCACCAACCATGTAGGATACATCTCGAACCTTCCGGTCCGCATAACTCTTCTGACGCGACTGCGCTGTACGAAGTCTCTCCTGAATTACCTTCACCGTCTCGAAGGCATCCAGAACCAAATCTATCCCCAATAGCCTATCCTCGCCGGGCTCGAACCAACCAACTGGAGATCTACATCGTCTCCCATACAAGCCCTCATACAGTGCCATCTGAATGCTGGACTGATAGCTGTTGTTGTAGGCAAACTTTGCAAGTGGCAAAAACTCATCCCATGAACCTCCAAAAACTATGACACAAGCACGCAACATGTCCTCCAATATCTGAATGGTATGCTCGGACTGTCCGTCCGTCTGAGGATGAAACGCTGTGCTCCACTCCACCTGAGTACCCAACTCTCTTTGCACGGCTCTTCAAAACTGCGAAGTATACTGAGTACCTCTATTTGAGATGATAGAAACCGGAACACCATGCGACCGAACAATCTCCCGGATATAAATTCCTGCTAGCCGCTCTAAAGAATAGGTAGTACACACAGGAATGAAGTGCACAGACTTGGTCAGCCGATCAACAATCACCCAAATAGCATCAAATTTCTTCAAAGTCCGAAGAAGTCCAACAATAAAGTCCATAGTAATCCTCTCCCACTTCCACTCGGGAATATCCATCTGCTGAAGCAAGCCACCAGATCTCTGATGCTCATATTTCACCTGTTGACAATTGAGACACCGAGCCACAAATCCCATAATATCTTTCTTCATTCTTCTCCACCAGTAGTGCTGCCTCAAATCCTGATACATCTTCGCAGCACCCGGATGAATAGAATACCGCGAGCTGTGGGCCTCGTCCAATATCAACTCTCTAAGCCCATCCACATTGGGCACACAGATCCGGCCCTGCATCCTCAACACACCATCATCACCAATGGTCACATCTCTGGCATCGCCATGCTGAACTCTGTCCTTAAGTACAAGCAAATGCGGATCATCATACTGGCGCTCTCTGATGCGATCATATAAGGAAGACTGAGAAACCATGCAAGCTAATACCCGGCTGGGCTCCGAAATATCTAATCTCACAAGCCGATTGGCCAAGGCCTGAACATCAACTGCAAGTGGCCTCTCCCCAACTAGAATGTACGCCAAGCTCCCCATACTCACTGCCTTTCGGCTCAAAGCATCAGCCACTATATTGGCTATCTCCGTGTCATGCTATTCTAGACTGTCATGCTAAGACAGTCACTTTGGCTATGCCGGGTGTACCGCGGATCAAGTGGCGTGGTGTGACTGATTATGTTCTGAGTAGAGTGATTTCCTTCTTGAAGGCCCAGCGTATGGTTGGGAAGGGTTGCCTCTCGTATCTTGCTTTTGTGAGGGATGTTGGAGCTGAGGCTCCTAGTATTGATTTCGTTCCAGTGGTGAGGGATTTTTCTGATGTATTTCCTGCAGACCTGCCGGGTATGCCACCGGACAGGGACATTGATTTTGGTATTGACCTGGTGCCGGGCACTCAGCCCATCTCTATTCCGCCATATTGTGTGGCACCAGCAGAGTTGAAAGAATTGAAGGAGCATCTTCAGGAACTCCTCGATAAGGGGTTCATTCGGCCTAGTGTGTCACCTTGGGGTGCGCCAGTTCTGTTTGTGAAGAAGAAGGATGGCACAATGAGAATGTGCATCGATTATAGGCAATTGAACAAGGTAACAATTAAGAACAAGTATCCCCTGCCTCGCATTGATGCTTTGTTCGACTAGCTTCAGGGAGCGAGGGTGTTTTCCAAGATTGATCTCCGTTCGGGCTATCACCAGTTGAAGATCAGGGATTCAGATATTCTTAAGACTGCTTTCAGGACTAGATATGGTCACTATGAGTTTCTTGTCATGTCTTTCGGGCAGAAACATCACAAAAATCAGTCAATATTCAAAAAAATTATTTTTTCCTTGTTGAAAAACGTTTGTTTGAAGAGTCAATTTGTATAAATGGACATCACATAAATAACAAAATTTTGGCTATACAATTGCTATCATTAATTTTAATTTAGCACCTACTAGGAATTGAAGGGTATAATTAGCTGCAGCCAAGCCAACATTGCAAAGGTTTAATATTTTTTTGTTGAAGAATATCAGTTTTGAATCACTAGATTATGTGAAAAGTTATTTTTCTCGAATTCAACAAGAAGGACATTGGTTTCTAATTGAGAATTTCTATAGCAGCTTTCAAGTGTAACAAAAAGTATATTTAAAAAAAACTGGTATGACATAAAATATTTTTTTTAAAATGTAAAACAAATTATTTCAAAATGGGATTATTTTTTAAAATATAATGTAATTTTAAAAATAAAAGGATAAGATATTTTTGAATTTTAGTAGAGTTTTTAAATTATTATAATAGCAGTCATATCATAGATAAAATCAAGAAACCGAAATCTTATAGAATATTTACATAAATATCTTGCCAGATTTATTGTTTACTTTTTATAGCTAATATTCATAGATGATATACTCGCAACACACGATTATAGACATATTATATATGGATTACATATAAATTACACATTTCTCAATTTAAGTGGTAAGGCGAACACTTATTTAGGTTGATTAGATAAAGCCAAAAGAAAAATATGGAAGAATTTCAACTAAAGACTAAAAGTATAAATAAAGTTTTTATTTAGAAAATTTCTATTTAAACTCATCCTTTTATAGAGAAATAAATTAAATTGTTGTAAAAAGAAAAGAAAGACATAAAAAAAATAAGATAAAAGAAAATAAATATAGAAAAAATGTATGAAAAACCTAAAAACCAGAAATAAGAGATGACAACGAATTTCTTCTTCTGTTTCATCTATGTTAAGTATAAAAAATTTGGAAGTTTATATCATCGATGTTAAAAAAAAAAATTCAATTCAAATACATAGATTATAAGACAAGGATATCTTAGAATATTTTTTTAATTTATATTGTGTGTCGTTTTAAAAATCACTATTACTAACAAACTGATATGATATCTGAATTTGAATATAAATGCAACTTGAGTAGTTTGCATTGAGGTTAATCCAAGTATGGTGTCGAGAAAAAATTACTTGGGAATTTCAAAATAATATATGCAATGCTATATAATAACAACCAACTAATTTAACATTTAATGATTCAAAGAACAAAAAATTTGTATATATATATATATATATACACACACACACACACACACACACACACACACAGAGGCGAATGTAGAGTGTTGACAACACGTTCAATTGAACCCATAACCTTTCACGCCGAGCAAAAATTTATATGTAAAAAATTCTTAAATTTATGAAAAGGAAAAAGGGTCAAAATTGCCCCTCTACTATTGTTTATTGATTGCTTGTGCCACCCGTTACACTTTTCGGCCATTCTCGTCCCTACCGTTAACAAAGTTTGCAAAATTACCCCTAACCCTAATGTCCCTCCACTGTGGCAGCTGACTCCATCAATTTTATCCATGTGAGCTTCCTTGTCATCGACCCCACCAAATTAAAACCCTAACATAAACGAGACCCCCCCCCCCCCCACTCCTCACCTCTCCACCCTTTCTCTCATCTTCTCTCCCTCACCTCATATCAAAATCTCCGGAAACCATGGCATTTTGCCGGAAAATTTTCAGCGGGCAGAACTAACCTCCACGGTACTGGCTCCCCTCTTTGTCTGCTTTCTCCTTCCATTTTCTCTTTCTCTCTCTCACTCATCGATTGCACTGATTCTCTTCTCTTCAATTTTAATTTCAGTGCTATTTATTTCTATTTTCCTTGAATTCTCAAATTATTAAATTTTCCGCTCATCGATTTGGTTGGTTAATCTTGGAATCTCTACCCAATCCCATTATATCACCCACCCTCAATCGTCTGAGAATATTTTTCTAATCTTTTCTTCCCACATAAAAATACTCATTTGATTGAATTCTTTAGCCGACCTCTCACTACCACCTCTTTCAAAACCCATTCAGAAAAAATAAGAAGCTATAGTCACCGCCAAAAGAGTCACTCTGATATCGGGGTCTGTTCTTTCTTTTGGTTTGTTCTTCATTTTATTCTGTCTGGTTCTTCATTGTTTTGTTGTGGATGAGAAAATGAAAAAAATGGAGGAGATACGGTGGGGGTTTATGTGAAGAAGGTGGGTCTGTCAATTAATGGCGGTGTTAATGGTGGATGGTTAGTACCAATTTGGGAGATGTATTTGAAAGGAGACTAAAATCACCATACAAAGAATTTGGAAAAGGTTGAAGAATACCTGATGGGTCTGTCATGTTCTTCAGAAGTTGTTGAAGTTCATTTTATGTTACTTGAATATAATGTTGAGGCTGAAAATTATTGATTAAATTCTAATTTTGAAGCTTAAGAACAACTTGGTATGTCCAAATCTATGTTTGATGTTCTATACTTTGCTATGCCTATCATTTTTTAAAAGTTTGTAGAATTGTCATTATGATTTTTGATGGACTTTCTTTAGATAAAAATATTTCAGTGAATGAGTGAACATGTTTATCAAGCTTATTAAAGTAGATTAGTTAAGTGATTTATTCTTTGTTGTTTTAACCAACATCAGTTGGCAATGATGTTCAGGCAGAGCAGTGATATTAGCATTTTCTTGTACTTCTGTTTGTTCTTTCTTATTCGTTATTTGAATGCTTTTAATTGCTTTCTGACTGCAAAATAGTGCTAGAATCTGTACTTTGTTGAAGTGGGAAGATACTTATGGTGTTAAAGTTCAAATCACAATGATGTTTCGATGCCTTGCTAGGTTTGTGTTAGTAACATAAACTGCATTTTAGTGATGACAAATTTTTTGGTCTCTCAAATATGTATGAACTTTCGGCGATTTTAGCGATGACAAATGCCATGGTTTCCGGCTATTTTGGTATGTGGTGAGGGAGAGAAGATGAGAGAAAGGCTAGAGAGATGAGGAGTGGGGGGTCGTTTATGTTAGGGTTTTAATTTGGTGGGGTTGATGACATGGCAGCTGACATGGGAGCTAACATGGATAAAGTTGATGGAGTCAGCTGCCACAATGGAGGGACGTTAGGGTTATGGGTAATTTTGCAAACTTTGTTAACGGTAGGGACGACAATGACCGAAAAGTATAACGGGTGGCACAAGCAACTAATAAACAATAGTAGAGGGGCAATTTTGATCCTTTGCCCTTATGAAAATAGTAGATATGAACCCATAACTCTAAAAATATAATGAGTTCAATGCTAAAACCTTAAAAATTAAATCCATAAAGTATAAAATCTTAGATCCACCTCTGTATATAGGGTATTCCAAATTCAAAATCTATAGCTAGAGATATCGATAAACTCAAAATGGCGTCATACTGAAATAAAATTTCACCAGCTAAATAATCATTTAAATTCTTAGATAGCCGACTAAAGTGAATTCTAAATTAAGGATAATATCTTCACTTGCATCATTATAAAGATAATAATTATTGAAATATATATTGGAATGTCAAAACAGAAATATTTTTTGAAAGATAACAACATACCAAATAACAGTTCAAGTCGTAGTAAAAGAGTCATGTCGTAACCAAAGAATCGTTCATATTGTATCAACCATTGTGATTTGACATAAATACGAGTTATTATTTCACTTTTTGGCTATTTTTATGTTCCAGTGGCACCAATGAGAATGGTGCAAAAATAAAATTATCACTACGAGATTTCAGAATTTCTTATTTCTTTTTTCATGTACTGTTTCGTAATTGATATCTAACGATTATCTAGAAGGTTTAAATTTTAAGGTTATTTACATATCATTCAAATAACTTGGATATTTAATATGGTTAATGTCAAATATCAAAATGGAGTCATACTAGAAAAACAAATTAATGGCTAAATAATTTTTTTAAATTTTTAGATAGCCGACTAAAATGAGTTTTGAATTAAATATAATATGTTCACTTACATTATTATAAAATAAATTATTACTATGTACAAATAATATTTTGGAAACTGAAATTTTAATATAGAAATAATTTTTGAAAGACACAAAATAAGAGTTCAAGTAGTTGTAAAAGAGTCAAGTCGTATCCAAAGAGTCCTTCATAGTCTCATCCTTTGATTTTTTTTGTCATAAATATGAGTTATTATTTTGCTTCCCGACTAATTTTAGGATCCAATGACACCGGCGAGAATGGTATCAAAAACGAAAAATGGAATTATATAGGAAATTTGAGAAATGTTAATATTTTTCATATAATGTTTCTTAATTAATATCCAATGATTATCTATATTTAATAGATAAAGTTTAAGTTTTAATATTATTTACATATAGTTCAAATAACTCAAATATACACATGGTTAGTGTCCGCGCATTCGCGCGGGTGATAATACTAGTTCTAATAAGAAAAAAGAAAAAAAAGAAAACAACAATGAAGCAGCCGCGACCAGCTATCCCGGGCAGCTTTATCTCATAAAGACCTTTTTCTTTTTTGTCTTTTCTACTAGCAATGTAAAAAAATTCGTTATTGTTGTGGCTTCAACACCCACCTCCTTTTTATTTTGCTAGGGTACTGGACCACATTAACAGGCTAATGCTTTTAAGTAGCATAATATATTTTTCAAAAACTGTTAAAAGAAATTTGAAAACTTCCAAAAAAAAAGGAGAATTTCAACCAATATGCAACAGAGAAAGATTTTTGGCAGAATATAAAGACATACGCTTAAAGTGGTAAGTTTATCCCTAAATTATAATGGTTCGGACAAGATCCATGTCCAGGGAAGTTCATTACAAATATAAATAAGGCAAGTGCATGCCTTGGGAAGTCCATCCCGAATATATAATCATCTACGCTCAAAATATAAATAAGTAAGGCAAGTCCATGCCCTGAAAATCCATCCCGAATATATAATCATCTATGCTCACCGTGTGGGGTGCAGACTCTGAGGGGCCGATGTGGCCTGCTGCAGGCGGGCAATCCCGATCCATGTAATAATAAATCCAATAAGGCATGTTGCAGCGTGCAGCCCCGATCCAGAACAATAAAACCTATAAGGCCTGCTGAGGCATGTAGCCCCGACCCAGAACAATAAAGCCTATAAGGCCTGCTGCAAGGTGGAACCCCGATCCAGAACAATAAAGCCTATAAGGCCCGCTGCGGCGTGCAGTCCAATCCCATAGCATATAAAGCCAATAAGGCCTGCTGCAGCGTGCATCCCCGATCCAGAACAATAAATCCTATAAAGCCTGCTGCGCGCGTGCAGCTCGATCGCATGACATATAAAGTCAATAAGGCCTGCTGCGGCGTGCATCCCGATCCCATAAATATCCTCACAATGTATGAACATGACCGAGTATAAAGTTTACATTTTAAAATAATTTATTTAATAACAACACGACCCCATGGGTCCCAAAATATCGGCATGTAGCCTAACATGATCCTTAATATGAGCGTCAGCTCAACTTCTATAATACGTGGAGCATATACGGATAATAACATGATTCTTTAATTTTACAACTCCACATGATTTATTCAAATCACAATTTCTAAGGTGCACGCCCACACGCTCTTACCTATCATGTGTGTCGGCTCCGACAATTGATATAACACAAAATTCGGGGATTCATACCCTCAAAACCAATTTTAGAAATGTTACTTACCTCAAACCGCGTTCTTTTACTCCGCTATGCCTTTGCCTCGCGAATCAACCTCTGAACGCCTCAAATGTAGCCATAACTAATTCGATTCAGTGAATACAATTTATAGGAATTAATTCCAAATGAAAATACAAATTTTTCCACAAAATCCGAAATTTAACTAAAAAATCGCCCATGGGACCCACATCTCGGAACCAAAAAAAAGCTACGGAATATGAAAGCCCATTCAACCACGAGTCCAACCATACCAATTTTACTAAATTCCGACATCAACTCGACCTCCAAATCCTCAAATCTTATTTTCAAATCCTAGGTCCAAATCCCCGATTTTCACCTCAAAAATATGTAATCTAGTCGGATTATTCGATGATAATTCAATATTGTGGAGTAGAAATGATCACAAGTGTCTTACTCAATAATTCCCGTGATTTTTTGCTCAAAAATCGCCCCAAGCCGTGTTCTTTCGTCAAAAATATGTTGAAATGAGCTAAAAAACAAAACTGCTCAATAAAAACACTATGCTGGTCGCTAAAAGCCCAATTCCCGTTGCTAAAGGTGCACACCAGTTTCTGTTGCACCAGCAATATTTATTTTGACTAAAAAGGCTCTTACTCCATCATACGAACTTGAAATTCGACGATTCTTGTTCCTATGAGTCACAAATAATAAACGAGCCTAGTCCTTCGATCGAAACTCAATTCGGAGCTCATTTTTTTAATACGACACCAATTTCGCTCTTTAAACAATTAACTCATGCTTTGCGCTAAAAACCCAGTCGCGACATGATGAAATTAGACCAAAATTTTCAGATCATTCCTATAATTCATTATCATACTCCCGGAAGTCTCAAAACGAATTTCGATCTCTAGAACTAAAAATGGACCTTTGGATCATTGCATGCTTATGCTGAAAACATCAAACTCTTTCAAAACTCATCTGAAACTCATCCAAGCCCCATGGGACCCTAACCAAGTATACTAACAAGTCCCTTAATATGACACAAACATAGTCAATGCCTCTAATTATATTGAACAACACTAAAACACGAATCGCACCCCAATTCTAGCCTATTTAAAATTAACAAATTCCTAATTCTACATTCGATGCCGAAACCTATCAAATCACTTCCGATTGACCTCAAATTTTGGACACAAGTCATAAATGACATAACGGAGTTGTTCCAATTTCCAGAATCGAATTTCGATCCCGATATCAAAAAGTCAATTCCCCAGTCAAACTTCCTAACTTAAATTTCCTATTTTCGCCTTTCAAGCCTAATTTAGCTACGGACCTCAAAATAAATATCCGGATACACTCCTAAGTCTAAAATTACCATACGGAGCTATTGGATCCATCAGAATTCCATTCTGGGGTCGTTTACACATAATTCACCATCCGGTCAATTATTTCAACTTAAGCTTCCAAAACAAGAATTGTTCTTTCAGTTAAATTCCGAATCATCCGAAAACTAAACTAGACCACCCTCGCAAGTCGTAATACACATTTCAAAGCTGCTCGAGACCTTAAGCCACCTAACAGAATTCCAATACTCAAAATGACAAGTCGGGTCGTTACATATTGCCTAATCAGGGCAGTTTGAGAAAGTTATGCACATGAACTCACATATGTTCTTCTCACGGAATTTGATGAGCTAGTTTTAAATAATGTTCTGTGTTAGAAAGGCAGGATTACACCAGAATAGCTAGAATAGTTGTGTTTGGTGATATAAGGTCATTGGACCTAGAATGGATACTATCAAGTTTGATTATAGTGTATTGGAAGAATAATTTAGAATTCGGCTCAAATAATTGACTATGATACTTGTTGAATGAGGGAAAGCTCCATGGCATGTTGATATGATGAGTGGATGTGGGTTCTTGTATGTTTCTTTTATTATTGACAGTGTACGAAGATTTTGGAACGAGGTTCTGTGGAATGTGGGATTTAATACTAGTACTTAGTTGTTTTTGGGTAGTTACTGTGATCGAGAATGGTGCTGCGAGTACGCGAGTTGTGTAGTATGTTATGTGAATTTCTAATAAGGGTAAAGTATGTGTAGTCATATTAGGCCTTATGAAATCCTGTAGGAAATATGCCAAACTATGAGTATGATGTTTACCTATTATTGTCCTGCATGTACCTGGTATTTCATGTGACTATGTCTAAGGAGGTAGTTAGAATTCTTTGTTTATCATTCCGGTGAAATCTATGAGAGGTGCTTGATTGTCATCCTTGTTAGATAAGTCTGGGAGTGAGATTGCCTCCATGAATATGTTATGACCAAGTCTGTGAGTGGAGGAGCCCACCTCGAAGTCCGAAAGTGTTAATGAAAGAAAATGTTCTCACTTGGTTGCATAGTCAAATAATTATGGACCAAAAGGTATTTTCTATGTGTTATGATTTAAATAGGTGTAACTCATGTCCAAGTATCAATTTTGATAATATAATGCTTGTAATTTTGAGATTATTATGGTTGATATACATTGTTATGCTTTTTTGAGTTGTTGATGTGTTGTTAGGATGGTTTTGGTGATTCACTGGCAGATGGATAGGCCCAATTACAAGGGAGACTTTGCAAAATTTCTGAAAACATTTGGGAGTTAGTAAAATCTTGGAGACTGAGATGTGCGAAAGAAGAGATAAGTTATATTATGTGTTTGGGGGCGGACTCTACTTCTCATTCGAGGAAGAATGATCCTATGTGGGGGAGAATGTAAGGCCCCGGAAAATTCCGAAGTACTTAAGGCGCTACTAAGAAAGTTGATGTGTGCTAATTATATTATTTTGTATGCAGACGAGGAATATTAATATGATGGATATTAATTGGATATGATAATAAGTGTATGAGGCATATTATAAGTGATGTGGAGTCTAAGGAGAGGCCTAAGTCTAAGTCAAGTTGGGAAATTACATCATAGACTAAAGTTCCAAATGAGTACGCACAAGACCAAACTTTGGACGTGCATATATACATATATATAAGGGGTTATGTAATGGAAAACCTATCAAATGAAATATCTTCGAGTCTAGTTTCTAACGCTTCAAACCTTTTGTCTTTTGGACACTCCTACAAGAAGTTATGACCAAATTATCAAAAGCTAGCAGAATGTGATTCTGCGGCCAATTTTGTGACCGCAGAATCATTCTTTAGACCACTGAATGTCACAGAGCTGACCAGTATAGCCCAGTTTTAGGCACCAGTTTCACGGTCCATTGTGTGGACCGCATACCTGTTCTGCGATCGCAGACCTGAAGTTTAGAGGGTTCATTTTTCTATTTTTATAACCCGACCCCATTTTGATAAATAGGCTTTGGGGCTTATTTTGGGGCAATTATCTGATGATTTTAGAGAGAAGTGGGACTGTTCTTGAGAGAGGAAGTATATAAAGTGTTTTTTTCATCAAAATCTTGTCCAAGCCTTGAAATCCAACAAGAAATCCCTCAAGTTCTTCATCAAAGAGGTAAGTTTTCATACCCTATATTTTCAATTTCAGGATTTGGATTAAAAGTAGGACATGAGAAGTATGATTCTTGGGTGTGAGAGTATTATGTATACAAGTATGGATTTGTTATGGAAATATGAGTATGAAACAAGTATTGGAAACCATAAATTCTCAATTTAAATGAATACCCCTTGTAGAGATTGAAAAGTGATTATTTGATAGAATTTTGTTAGTTGGCTGTAAATGGTTGGCCACACATGTGATGTTGGGAGTATAAGTTGTTAAATAATGATGGTGGTATGAATTGTTGGTAATGGTGTTAGTTGGAATACTAATTATATGGTTAAGATATATAGAAATGTATGCCTACTAGATGTTTGATAAATTGTCTAAATGGCCCGAACGATGGAATTGGTTACTAGTGTTGGTCCCATTGGATGTTGATATTATAGATTGAAGTTGCTTAGTATAGTAGATTGTTGTAGTATCATTAAGGGGTGAATTTCAGTTTCGGATCGTTGGCATTGAATTGAGGAGACAAGAAGGCATTCAGAGGTGGATACGCGCGAAATGGAATTTCCAGAGTATTGATTAGCTTGCTCGACATTGGATTCGTCTTGTTTGAGGTAAGTAACACTTCTAAACTTGGAGTTGAGGGTATGAACCCTGAACATATGTGTTATGTGATTTGTTGGGAGGTGACGCACATGCTAGGTGACGGGCGTGTGGGCATGCAATGTTGAAATTTTGACGTAATTGATTTCGTAGAATTTTGTAGTCAACTAATCTTGGCATTATCCTTGTATTGTCATATGTTGAAGGAATTGACCTGAGAATCATGTTAAAATCATGCTGAGGCTATATGCCAGTATTATTCAGACCCTCAGAGGTCATATTGTTGTTGAATTTGTTTATACTTGAAAAGAAAATGTTTATTTTTCTGAAACATTGAACGAGCTGAGCATTTTATTATTGAGTTATTCTTTGTGCTGCTTTAACTATATTGTTATGAGATTTACTGGATATTGGTGTATACTCTGACCTTGGTACAAGCTCGTCACTATTTTCAGCCTAAGGTTAGGTTTGTTATTTATTGAATATATGGGGTCGGTTGTACTCATATTACACTTCTGCACCTTGCATGCAGATCTTGGATGCTGATGTTTCTGTGCATGGAGGGAGCTAGCATTGAAGATGTACCTGTGATCCAGACTCAGTTGCCTCTTGTTCTTGGTAGCTTTAGAATTGTTAATCTGTTCATGTATATTTCAAACAGATGATATAATTTTATTTCACACCACCAGCTTTGTAAATTCTAATCTTAGAAACTCATGATTTGTACTACCATTCCTTGAGGAATGTATTAGAGATTGTTAAATATTAATTGAACTAGATTGTTGTTATTTGGCTTACCTAGCGGGTGACGTTAGGTGCCATCATGGCTAGTCGAATTTTTGGTCGTGACATCTTCTGATCTGGTTTCCTTTTACGCGTTCGTGAAGGTTCTCCGCGTTAGCATAGAGTCTTCAGTGGTTACTGGAATTTTTCTCTTCACGTTCGTGAAGGTGAGGACACAATCGCGAAGTTTGCTGGGATTGTTCATTGCGAATGCATAGTTATATCGCGTTCGCGTATAAGAAAGGTGAGGCTGGGGGTTGAGGCATGCTTGTGCTACGCGTTCGCGTGGCCTTGGACGGGATCGCGTGGGTGGAGACAGCTTGTTCATCGTGTTTGCTACTGGTTTCACGCGATCGCGTAGCGTATTTATTTGAGCTGGGTAGAATTGTTCTATGTGATCGCGAGTCTTTGTCCGCGATCGCGATAGAGGACAACTGAGCAACATAATAAAGATATCAAAATGAGGGTTTCATCTCATTTTTCATAATTTAGACATAGAGAGCTCGTCTTTTAGCAATGTTTCGAGAGTTTTTCAAACAAATCGTTAGGATAAGTGATTCTAACCCGGATTTGACTATATTTCATGAATCTATTATTATTTTTATCATCTAATTAGTGATTTGAGTTGGAAATTTTGGGAAAAAATTGTGAAAGTTCTTAGGCTAAAATTTGGGGATTTGAAAGGCAATTTGAGGTCAGAGTTGAGTAATTCTTATATGGTTGGACTCGTTATCGAATAGGTGTACGTATTTTGTAATTTTTGTCGGGTTCCGAGACGCGGGCCCAAGTTTACTTTTTGAGTTGACTTTTTATTTCTTTGCAAAGATCGTAACTTTATTGTTAGAAATAGTTTCCTATAGTTTATATTTATGGTATGAAGTTGTTTTGCCTATATTCGAGCCGTTCGGAGTTGGATAATCGAGGGAAAGGCTTACTAGTGGATTGACTTAGCGTGTTTTGAGGTAACTGTCTTTCCTAACTTTGTGTGAGGGAAATTACCCCTTAGGATTGGTGTTGTTTGATTATTGTAATGTGTGGAAGCCGTGTACGCAAAGTGACGAGTGTGTACACGGACTAAATGTTGAAATTTACTTGTTTTAGTTATGTAGATTCCTTTCATGCCTTAATTGAGTTACCTTAACATGTTATAATCATCATCACTAGTTTATCTTCCTATCTTCACATGCTCTACTTGTCTTATATCTTACTTGTTAATTGCCTTACATGTTTAGTTGAAGTATTGTTTCCTCTATTTCTCATTCATTATTTATCAGTTGAGTTCCTTACTTGAAGGTATTATTCTTGAAATATCTTGTTGTCGAAATTGGTATTGAGCTATAAAGGCCTTGATTAACATTGAGGCAAAGTGTTAAGTTGTAAAATACTATTCTGTTGAGTTATCACTTCTGATTGTTACTGTTGAGACTCTTGTGTACATTGTGGTTGAGCCATGGGCTATTAATTGTGAAAACACCGTTATTGTTGCTTTCTTTGGCCAGTTGTGGTTACTTGAGGTGCGATTTGTGATACGTTGTGATATTGATACGCATGCGGTGGTATAAGGTTTTGGGGTGGAAATGTTGAGACTCTTGTGTACATTGTGGTTGAGCCATGGGCTATTTATCGTGAAAACACTGTTATTGTTTCTTTCTTTGGCCAGTTGTGATATTGGGCACTTGAGGTGCGATTTGTGATACATTGTGATATTGATATGCATGCGGTGGTATAAGGTCTTGAGGTTGAAACGCATACGGTGAGATAAGGTGGTTTTGATACACGTGTTGCTAGTAGGGGAATTACTTGAAGCCATGCGGTGTGATAAGGATGGCTAAAACGCAGGGAGATATTTCGGGAAAATGATTTTCAAAACTAAATGCAAGGCTCCCGCGGTGATGTAAGGAAATATTGTATTTTGTGATTTGAGACTACGAGGCGGTCACGACCCGAAATTCCTACCTGTGGGACCGTGATGGAGACTAACATTTCACTTGCTAGGCAAGCCAACATTAGAATATATCTTAGCCATTTTAACATATCAGTTGAAATGATAATAGATCAACCAAATATCTAAAATAAATATGAAGTAAAAATTTAATACAATGCCCAAAATCGGTAGTACAAGTCACAAGCTCTACAGAGTTTACTAGAAAATCTCTAAAGACAGCTGTTCCAAAAGAGAATCAAACAATGTAAGAAAAATATTTGAAGGTGAGTCCGAAGCCTGCGAACACGACAACAGGTGTACCTTGAGTCTCCAGAGCAATGCTTGATCAACTAACAAGAATATCAATAACTCTGGGGTACCTGGATCTGCACAAAAAGATGTGCAGAAGCGTAGTATGAGTACACTACAGCGGTACCCAGTAAGTATCAAGACTACTTCGGTTGAGTAGTGACGAGGTACAGTCAAGACACTCACTAGTCAAATGTCACGACCCCAATCCCGGTCGTGATGGCGCCCAACTCTAATGCTAGGCAAGCCCGACCAATTTAAATACTCTCAACCCAAATACGCAATCCGTTAATAAATAATACAATTAAAATAGAAAATATCAAGTTTCCAATCCGGAACTAGATAAAATAGTACGAAAGATAATAACGAATATACCAGATATTTCCCCAATAGATCTGGAGTCACGAGTCTAGAGCCTCTTAATGTAACAGAGTAATATATTCATAGTAATAAAGAAAGTCTAGGATAGGAAAAGACAAATGC
The DNA here is from genome assembly GCF_001879085.1 of Nicotiana attenuata. Lineage (NCBI taxonomy): Eukaryota > Viridiplantae > Streptophyta > Magnoliopsida > Solanales > Solanaceae > Nicotiana > Nicotiana attenuata. The sequence goes on along the minus strand of NW_017670696.1, from coordinate 59,009 downwards.
AATAAAGGGGAGAAGTCGGGTCCTGCAGACGTCAGGCAGCTACCTCAACAACTCCTAAACCGAAATCCAAGAAGACAGCAAACAGCTCCACTAAGTCTCTGGAGCACCTGAATCTGCACACATGGTGCAGGGAGTAAAGTGAGTACTTCCAACTCAGTGAGTAATAAACATATATAATGGCTGAAAGTAAGAAATCCCGAAATATTACAATATAAAGCTATAATCAACGATTCAGCACGTTAAACGATGAAACAACAGCAAACAATGACAATTAGGGCCAACAGATATAAAATGCATGAATGCAATGCAATGCACATGACCGCTGTGGCGCGCAGCCCGATCCATTTGGGTACCCGCTCACTGTGGCGGTTCAGACTCCGGAGGGGCTCCTACAGCCCAAGCACAATATCATCGTAGCATTTGCTGCGGCGTGCAGCCCGATCCACACTTAGTCCAGATATATATATGCATGCAAGCCACTCGGGCACAGTCAAAATGTCCATTTTTAGTTTCAATTATTAGGAATTATAGAGCTAAGTGTGTAACCTTTATTTATTTACAAACATTTCAAGGCAGTGTCTAACTCAGGACTGATATCATGAAATATGCTAAGTATCATGGGAACAGTGATAAGGATCCCTGAAGGATGCAAATGATAGGCACAAGGCCCCAAACATATTCATAAAACCCAAGTAAGATGATTACTACCAATTTCTAGTCAAGAACACAGTACGAATATCAATCGGAACGGACTAGGTCAAATCCCCAGTCACAATCGACCCCGCACTCATTATAGAGTACGTGTCTCGCCTCAATATAGCGTCACAATGTGATATACCGGGGTTTCAAACCCTCAGGTCATCATCTACATCTATTACTCACCTCAAGCCGGCCAAAAATCTAGCTCGCTATGCCTTTGCCTTTCGAATCAACCTCTTCACATGCCGAATCTGATTAAAATCACAACGAATACGTTACAATAGGCTAAAGAAACATAACCCAATCGAAAAGACTCGAAAAACACCAAAATTCACGAAGTTGGCAAAACCCGAGCCCCGGGCCCACTTCTCGAAAAATTACGAAATTTACATCACCGGGTTCCTCGTTTTGCCACGAGTCCGTACATATAAAATTTACCAAAATCGGAGCTCGTTTGACCCTCCAAATTCTATTTTTACATCACAGCTTTCCAAGCCCTAGCTTGACCCGTTTTTGATGAAATTCTACTGATTTCTATGATAAATTTACCATAAACTCGAGTAATTAGGCCAAGATACTTACCTCCAAATTGATTCTCAGTGAAAACCCTCGAAAATCCTCGCCCAAAGCTCTCCAAGTCGCTTAAAAATGGTATAAACTACCCCTTGCTCGCGGATGAAATTTAACATTTAAAACCCTTCTGTTACCAGCGAATTTCGCTTCTGCGGTCCCGCTACCGCTTATGTGGCCAAAAATCCACTTAAGCGGTTTTCACTTAAAAACTGCCTATTCGCTTATGCGATTCAACCACTGCTTCTGCGGTTCCCTCAAGTCCGCTTCTGCGGTACAGTGTCCGCTTATGCGGACCCGCTGGTGCGAGCCACCTTCCACTTTTGCGGAATTTCCCTAGCCGGCCAACGATCGCTTCTGCGACCACATACCCGCTTCTGCGGTACCGCTTCTGCGGTACCGCTTCTGCGGTCCATTTCCGCTGAAGCGGAAACACCAGTTGACAGCAAAAAATCTGACCTGCAATACACCTCAAAACTCTCGTTTAACCACCCGAATTCACCCCGAGGCCCCTGGGACCTCAACCAAAAACACCCATACATCCTAACACCTCATTCAAACTTGTTCTCATCCTCAAAACACATCAAACAACGCTAAAACCATCAAATCACATCGAATTCAAGCCTAAGTTTCTTAAAAACTTCCGAATTATGCATTCGATCAAAAACCCGACGAAAACACCTCCGAATGACCTGAAATTTTGCACACATATCCAAAATCACCTAATGAAGCTACTGCAACTCTCGGAATTCCATTCCGACCCTCGGATCAAAATCTCACCTACCAACCGGAATTCGCCAAAATTCAACCTTCGCCATTTCAAGCCTAATTCTACACCGGACCTCCAAAATCACTTCCGATCGCACTCCTAAGTCACAATTCACCTCCCGAAGCTAACCGAATCACCGGAATTCATATCCGAGCTTTCTAACTAATAAGTCAACATTCGGTTGACTTTTCCAAACCAAACCTTCTTTAAAGAGACTAAGTGTTTCATTTGCTATCCAAACCAATTCATTTCAACTCTAACTCACGCATTGATGATAATAAAACATGAAAGAGCAATAAATGGGGAAAACGGGGTTGTAACACATGAGACGACGGGTTGGGTCGTCACATCCTCCCCAACTTAAACAAACGCTCGTCCTCGAGCGGGTCGAGAAGCATGCCTGAGGTCTCAAATAGGTGAGGATATCTGCTCTGCATCTCCTGCTCAGTCTCCCAAGTAGCTTCCTCAACGGGCCGACCTCTCCATTGCACCTTTACCGAAGTTATATCCTTTGATCTCAATTTCCGAACCTGACGACCCAAAATAGCCACTGGCTCCACATTGTAAGTCAAGTCATCATCCAACAGAACCGTGCTGAAGTCTAACACATGGGACGGGTCCCCAACATACTTCCGGAGCATAGAAACGTGAAATACTGGGTGAACTCCCGACAAGCTGGGTGGCAAAGCAAGCATGTAGGCCACCTCCCCAACTCTCCTAAGTATCTCAAAAGGACCAATGAACCGTGGACTCAACTTTCCTTTCTTTCCAAATCTCATAACGCCCTTCATAGGCGAAACCTTCAACAAGACCTTCTCGCCCACCATGTAGGATACGTCTCGAACCTTCCGGTCCGCATAACTCTTCTGACGCGACTGAGCTGTACGAAGTCTCTCCTGGATCACTTTCACCTTCTCTAAGGCATCCTGAACCAACTCTGTCCCCAATAGTCTAGCCTCGCCGGGCTCAAACCAACCAACCGGAGACCTACACCCTCTGCAAGTGGCAAAAACTCAGCGCAAGAACCTCCAAAATCAATAACACAGGCACGCAACATGTCCTCCAATATCTGAATGGTACGCTCGGACTGTCCGTCCGTCTGAGGATGAAATGCGGTGCTCAACTCTACCTGTGTACCCAACTCTCGCTGAAAAGTCCTCCAAAACTGGGAAGTAAACTGAGTACCCCTATCCGAGATGATAGAAACTGGGACCCCATGCAACCTAACAATCTCCCGGATGAAAATCTCTGCCACCCACTCCGAAGAATAGGTAGTACACACCGGAATGAAGTGCGCGGACTTGGTCAGCCGATCCACAATCACCCAAATCGAATCAAACTTCTTCGAGGTACGAGGGAGACCACTCACAAAATCCATAGTAATAACTCTCCCACTTCCACTCGGGAATATCTAACCGCTGTAGCACACCGCCGGGTCTCTGATGCTCATATTTGACCTGTTGACAGTTGAGACACCGAGCTACATGACTCACTATGTCTTTCTTCATTCTCCTCCACCAGTAGTGCTGCCTCAAATCCTGATACATCTTCGCGGCACCCGGATGAATGGAATACCGCGAGCTGTGGGCCTCCTCTAATATTAACTCCCGAAGCCCATCCACATTGGGCACGCAAATCCGGCCCTGCATCCTCATCACGCCGTCATCATCAATAGTCACATCCCTAGCATCATCGTGCTGAACCCTGTCCTTCAGGACAAGCAGATGTGGATCATCATATTGGCGCTCTTTGATGCGGTCATATAAGGAAGACCTAGAAACTACACAAGACAACACCCTACTAGGCCCCGAAATATCTAACCTCACCATCCGATTGGCCAAAGCCTGAACATCAACTGCAAAGGGCCTCTCCCCAACTGGAATGTACGCCAAGCTACCCATACTGACCACCTTCCGGCTCAAAGCATCGGCCACTACATTGGCCTTCCCCAGGTGATACAAAATGGTAATGTCATAGTCCTTGAGTAACTCAAGCCACCTCAGCTGCCTCAAATTAAGATCCTTCTGTTTGAACAAATGCTGAAGGCTGCGATGATCAGTATATACCTCACAAGATACGCCGTATAAGTAGTGCCTCCAAATCTTCAACGCATGAACTATAGCAGCCAACTCCAAATCATGTACGGGGTAGTTCTGCTCATGAGGCTTCAACTGACGAGAAGCATATGCAATAACTCTACCCTCCTGCATCAACACACATCCGATCCCAACTCTCGAAGCATCACAATACACAGTGTAAGAACTTGAGGCTGATGGCAAAACTAACACTGGAGCTGTGGTCAAGGCTGTCTTGAGCTTCTGAAAGCTCTCCTCGCACTCGTCCGACCATACGAATGGTGAACCCTTCTGCGTCAACTTAGTCAAGGGCGAAGCAATAAAGGAAAAACCCTAGACGAACCGGCGATAATAACCTGCCAAACCGAGGAAACACCGAATCTCCGTGGATGAAGACGGTTTGGGCCAACGCTGTACTGCCTCTACCTTCCTTGGATCAACTTGAATACCATCGCTGGACACCACGTGTCCCAGAAAAGCTACAGACTCAAGCCAAAACTCACATTTGGAGAACTTTGCATAAAGCTTCTCCTCCCTCAACCTCTGTAACACCACTCTCAAGTGCTGAGCATGCTCCTCCTGGCTACGCGAGTACACCAGGATATCATCTATAAAAATGATAACAAATGAATCCAGATACGGCCGAAATACGATGTTCATCAAGTGCATGAACGCAGCTGGGGCATTAGTCAGCCCAAAAGACATAACCAGGAATTCATAGTGCCCATATCTAGTCCTGAAGGCGGTCTTCATAATATCCGAATCCCTGATCTTCAGCTGGTGATAGCCTGAACGGAGATCAATCTTCGAAAATACCCTTGCCCCCTGGAGCTGGTCGAACAAATCATCAATACGAGGTAGTGGATACTTGTTCTTCACTGTCACCTTGTTCAACTGTCTGTAATCAATGCACATCCTCATTGTGCCATCTTTCTTCTTCACAAATAGAACCGGTGCACCCCACGGTGACACACTAGGACGAATAAACCCCTTATCTAGGAGTTCCTGAAGTTGATCCTTTAGTTCTTTCGACTCTGCTGGTGCCATGCGATACGGAGGAATAGAGATGGGCTTGGTGCCCGGTACCAAATCAATACCAAAATCGATGTCTCTATCCTGTGGCATGCCCGGCAGGTCTGCTGGAAACACATAAGGGAAGTCCCTCACGACGGGGACGGAGTCAAGACTAGGAGTCTCAGCTGTAATATCTCTCACGAAAGCCAAATAAGATAGACAACCTTTCCAAACCATTTGCTGGGCCTTTAGAAAAGAAATTACCCTGCTGGGAATATAATCAGTCGTACCACGCCACTCGATCCTCGGAATACCCGGAATAGCAAACGTAACTGTCTTAGCATGACAGTCCGGAATAGCATGGTACGGAGATAACCAATCCATACCCAGAATAACATCAAAATCGACCATGCTCAACAGCAATAAGTCAACTCGGGTCTCCAGACCCCCAATAGTCACTAGGCAGGATCGGTATACATGATCTATAATAACAGTATCAACCACCGGGGTAGATACGTGAACAGGCAAAGCAAGACAACCCCGGGTAGTACCCAGGTGATTGGACAAAATATGAAGATACATAGGAATAGGTAGATCCGGGATCAAATAAGACACAGGCATCTCTGTGGCAGACTGAGACAATACCTGTGATAACAGCATCTGAGGCAATGGCGTCCTTCCTGTCTGGAAGAGCATAGAATCGAGCCTGACCACCGCCAGTCCGGCCTCCACCCCTGGGGCGGCCCCTGGCTACCTGACCTCCGCCCCTAGCTGACTGGGCGGGTGCTGATGAAACAGGAGCAGAAGATGAGGGCTGATCCCTCTGCTGAGACTGACTACCACGACGCCGAGGACACTGTCTCCTCATATGATCGAACTCGCCGCACTCGTAGCAACTACCCGACGCTGGAGAAGGGGACTGATGGAAATCCCTCGCTGCTGAAGAACCCTGGGCTGAAGAGGCAGGTGTAGAGCTCTGAGCTGGAAGAGCACTAAGTGCAGTCTGGCCCTGCTGAAATCCCTGATGACCACGACCTGAAGAAGCCCCACTGTACTCTGGACGACCTAACTGAGGAGGCCTGAAGGAACGACCTCGGCCACGCTGGAACTGGCCCCTAGACGGAGCACCACTGAAACTACCTGAACCTCAAGGCCTCTTTGCCTCCCTCTCCTTACGCTCCCGACGGTGAACCGTCTCAATCTCTCGAGCCATGTCAACCACCTCCTCAAACGAGGCACCCATAACCCTCTCTCTGGTCATCAAAATGCGGAGTGAATAGTTGAGGCCATCCACGAACCTCCTAATCCTTTCCCGATCTTTCGGGATCATCCAAGTAGTATGTCGGGCTAGCTGTGTGAATCTCAACTTGTACTAGGTCACAGACATATCCCCCTGAACCAACCACTCGAACTGACGACGCAGCTCCTCCCTGTGAGACTGCGGTACGTACTTCTCCAGAAAGACAGTGGAGAACTGCTGCCATGTAAGGGGCGCTGCACCAACCAGCCTACGCCTCTCGAAGTCCTCCCACCAGGTGAATGCAGGCCCTGAGAACTGGAAGGTAGTAAAAGCCACACCACTCGACTCTAAGATCCCTGCAGTGCGAAGCATACGCTAACACTTATCCAGAAAACCCTGGGCATCCTCGCCCTCAGCACCACTGAACCTCGGTGGCTGAAGCCTGCCGAATCTCTCAAGGCGACGCTGCTCATCGTCCGGCATAACTGGAGCCTCATAGGCTGCAATTGGTGCAACTGGAGCAACTGGAGCAACTGGCGGAGCTATGGCTGCTTGCGGTGTCTGAAGTCCCTGGGTAGCCTGCTCAAATGTGTGAGCAACAGGGGTCCGATGTCCTCCCCCGGTCTGGGAAGCAGCTGCTGCAGTAGAAGCTGAGACTGCCTGAGCCAGGCCAGTGCAAACTGATAGTATCTGTGCCAAGGTCTCCTGGAGACCAGGAATAACAATAGGCATTGATGGTGCCTGCACAGGTGCGGCTGGGACATCGACAACTGGAGTCTGGTCCTGAATTGTGGTGGCTGGTGGGTCAGCAGGTGCTGCCTCTGCTGCCCTCCCTCGACCACGACCACGACCGCGTCCACGGGCTCTAGTGGGTGGTACTGGTGGTCGACCATCGCGTCCGATAGCACGAGTTCTCGCCATCTGCGAGAGAATAGAATACAGAGATTTAGTTCTAGATCACAAAGACGCACGACAAGAATTTCAAGAATATGGAGTTTTCCTAAAGGTTCTGCAGCCTCTCGAGGAGAAGTACAGGCGTCCCCGTACCGTTTCGCGAGACTCTACTAAACCGGCTCATGACTCGCGAGGCCTAGTAACCTAGGCTCTAATACCAACTTGTCACGACCCCAAACCCGGTCGTGATGGCGCCCAACACTAATGCTAGGCAGGCCCGACCAATTAAACACTCTCAACCCAAATACGCAAACTGTTAACCAATAATACCATTAAAATAGTAAGTATCAAGGTCCAAATCCGGAATTTAGATAAAATAGTACGAAAAATAACAACGAATATATCAAACAATTCCCCAATAGATCCGGAGTCACGAGTCTAGAGCCTCTAAATGTAACAGAATGTTATATTCATAGTAATAAAGAAAAGTCTAGGATAGGAAAAGACAATGCAATAAAGGGGAGAAGTCGGGTCCTGCGGACGTCAGGCAGCTACCTCAACAACTCCTAAACCGAAATCCAAGATGACAGTAAGCAGCTCCACTAAGTCTCCGGAGCACCTGAATCTGCACACATGGTGCAGGGAGTAAAGTGAGTACTTCCAACTCAGTGAGTAATAAACATATATAATGGCTGAAAGTAAGAAATCCCGAAATATTACAATATAAAGCTACAATCAATGATTCAGCATGTTAAACGATCAAACAACAGCAAACAATGACAATTAAGGCCAACAGATATAAAATGCATGAATGCAATGCAATGCACATGACCGCTGCGGCGCGCAGCCCGATCCATTTGGGTACCCGCGCTCACTGTGGGGGTTCAGACTCCGGAGGGGCTCCTACAGCCCAAGCGCAATATCATCGTAGCATTCGCTGCGGCGTGCAGCCCGATCCACACTCAGTCCAGATATATATATGCATGCAAGCCACTCGGGCACAGTCAAAATGTCCATTTTTAGTTTCAATTAGTAGGAATTATAGAGCTAAGTGTGTAACCTTTATTTATTTACAAACATTTCAAGGCAGTGTCTAACTCAGGATTGATATCATGAAATATGCTAAGCATCATGGAAACAGTGATAAGGATCCCTGAAGGATGCAAATGATAGGCACAAAGCCCCAACATATTCATAAAATCCAAGTAGGATGATTACCAAACAATTTCTAGTCAAGAACACAGTACGAACATCAATCGGAACGGACTAGGTCAAATCCCCAGTCACAATCGACCCCGCACTCGTCATAGAGTACGTGTCTCGCCTCAATATAGCGTCACAATGTGATATACCGGGGTTTCAAACCCTCAGGTCATCATCTACATCTATTACTCACCTCAAGCCGGCCACAAATCTAGCTCGCTATGCCTTTGCCTTTCGAATCAACCTCTTCGCACGCCGAATCTGATTAAAATCACAACGAATACGTTACAATAGGCTAAAGAAACATAACCCAATCGAAAAGACTCGAAAAATACCAAAATTCACGAAGTTGGCAAAACCCGAGCCCCGGGCCCACTTCTCGAAAAATTACGAAATTTACATTACCGGATTCCTCGTCTCGCCACGAGTCCGTACATATAAAATTTACCAAAATCGGAGATCGTTTGATCCTCCAAATTCCTTTTTTACATCATAGCTTTCCAAGCCCTAGCTTGACCCGTTTTTGATGAAATTCTACTGATCTCTATGATAAATTTACCATAAACTCGAGTAATTAAGCCAAGGAACTTACCTCCACTCGATTCTCAGTGAAAACCCTCGAAAATCCTCGCCCAAAGCTCTCCAAGTCGCTTAAAAATGGTGGAAACTACCTCTTGCTCGCGGATGAAATTTAACATTTAAAACCCTTCTGTTACCAGCGATTTTCGCTTCTGCAGTCCCGCTACCGCTTATGCGGCCAAAAATCCGCTTAAGCGGTTTTCACTTAAAAACCGCCTCTTCGCTTATGCGGTTCAACCACCGCTTCTGCAGTTCTCTCAATACCGCTTCTGCGGTAAACTATCCGCTTATGCGGACCCGCTGAAGCGACCAACTTCCGCTTATGCGGAATTACGCTAGTCCATGACTGACCGCTTCTGCGGCCCCTCACCCGCTTCTGCGGTCCATTTCCACAGAAGCGGAAATACCAGATGACAGCAGCAACAGACCTGAAGCAACTTTAAAAACTCTCGTTTAATCACTCGAATTCACCCCGAGGCCCCCGAGACCTCAACCAAAAACACCAACACATCCTAAAACCTCATTCCAACTTGTACCCATCCTCAAAACACATCAAACAACGCTAAAGCCATCAAATCACATCGAATTCAAGCCTAAGTTTCTTAAGAACTTCCGAATTACGCATTCGATCAAAAACCCGACCAAAACACCTCCGAATGACCTGAAATTTTGCACACATATCCAAAATCACCTAACGGAGCTACTGCAACTCTCAGAATTCCATTCCGACCCTCGGATCAAAATCTCACCTATCCACCGGAATTCGCCAAAATGCCAACTTTGCCAATTCAAGCCTAATTCTACTCCGGACCTCCAAAATCACTTCCGATCGCACTCCTAAGTCACAAATCACCTCCCGAAGCTTACCGAATCACCAGAATTCACATCCGAGCTTTCTAACTAATAAGTCAACGTTTGGTTGACTTTTCCAAACCAAACCTTCGTTAAAGAGACTAAGTGTCTCATTTTCCTATTCAAACCACTTCAATTCAACTCTAACTCACCCGTTGCTGATAATAAAATATGAAGGAGCAATAAATGGGGGAAACGGGGCTATAATACATGAGACGACGGGTTGGGTCGTCACATTAGTGTAGTATTGAGTCGGTAGCGATCATATTGCTACCGGATTCGGATTTCGGTTCCGGAACTTGGTATAAGTTCAATACACTATTTATGACTTGTGTGAAAAATTTGGTGCAAAATAGAGTTGATTTGGTGTAATTCGGACGTCCGGTACAAAAATTTCATGTTCTTAAGTTTCATTGATTTCATTCGTTTTGGTGTCTGATTCATAGTTCTATGTATTATTTTTGTGTTTCGATTGCGCGAGCGAGTTCGTATGATGCTTTTGAACTTGTGTGTATTTTGGTTTGGAGCCCCAAGGGCTTGGATGAGTTACAGATAGGCTACGAACCATTTGAACTTAGGAAAATTTCTTGTTTTTGGGCTACTATTGTACCTGGTGTGTTCTTCTTCGCGATCGCGAAGAGTAAGCTGGGCTAGGGGAGGTTATCTCTATGCAAACGCGAGGTTTCATATGCGAACGTGAAGATGTGGTGGGATCACCCTTTGCAAAAACGACCAGCACTACGCGAACACGAAGAGTAAGGGACATGGGAGGGGGATCTGAGGTTTGTTCTACGCGAACGCGAGCCCTTGCTCGGGAGTGCAAAGGCCTGGGGGGGGGGGGGGGAGCCTTCGAGAATGTGTGAAGAACCTCGCGAACGCGTAGGCCATTTTGGTTGTTGTGCTTCGCGAACGCGGAAGGCCCTTCGCGAACACGAAGAAGGCCTGGCGCCCAGTCTAACAAATATCCTAAAGATGGGATTTCACCCATTTTTCACCATCTTTTCATTAGAGCTCGGCCTAGAGGCGAATTTGAAGAGAAATTTCATCACCCTTTCATGGGTTAGTATACTTTAACTTGTTTTCTTCCATTCCATCAACACCCATTAATTTCTAATCTTAATGTATGTTCTTTCATAGTAGAAAATTAGGAATTTGGGAAGAATTGAGGGTTTCTGTAAAATTGAGATTGAGACCTCAAATTGAGGTCGGATTTCAAAACTAATTATATAATTGGGATCGGGGCGAATTGGTAATTGGGTTTTGTTCGAATCTCGGGTTCTGACCAAGCGGGCCCGGGGTTGACTTTTTAGAAAAAGTGTAAGGATCTTAACTTCATGTATTTTAATTGTTTAACCTAGCATTATTTGATGTTATTGAGTCAATTTTGGTTAGATTTGATTGTTTTGGAGGCTGATTTTAGAGGAAAGGCCCTGGTTGAGCTTTGATTTGCTTGCGGAGCGAGGTAAATGTTGGGTCTGACCTTGATTTGAGGGAATTAGGAACCCTTGAGCTATGTGCTATGTGAATTACATGTGTAGTAGCGTATATGCGAAGTGACGAGTTTATATAAGTCGTCAAATTTCAAATTTCATGCCTTCCATTAATTATTTTATCACATGTCTTAAATGTTACATGCTTTAATTACTTCTTATGCTTTAACTTGCTACTTGTCACTTGTATCTCTCGTATTAAAATGTTCACTTCTTCTATGCTTCTATGAGTAATTGCCACTTGCCTTAATTGTCTTACTTGTACATTTCAAATGTCATGTGTTTGGTGTGCGTTGTTTCCTTGTAGCATTCCTTGATTTGGTACGAGGCTCCTTTATGGCTTTGCTTCCATTTTCCTGTAGCCGCAGAGATTCTTGTGACTTGAGTTGTTAAATTGATTGCACTTACAGATTTTGCTTATGGATCAGGTTGCATGCCGCAACAGGTGAAATAAGGGAGGAATGATATTGATATGGTGGGATCGGGTTGCACGCCACAACGGATTTTATATGTGATATTGATACGGTGAAATAAAGGAGGATTATGATATTAATTCTGATTATTTGGTGGGATCGGGTTGGGTGCCGCAACGGATTTTATATGATAACCTTGTTATTGATATGGTAAAATAAGGGAGGATTGTGTTTGTACAGTGGATTGGGTTGCGCGACGCAACGGATTGTGTATTTTGTATTCCTTGCTGTATTGCATTGGCTTTCGGTGCTTTCATACGAGATTCTGAGTACTGGTGTTTATGGCTTTACTGATTTTGAGGATTGAGTTTATTTTCATAAGTTAACTGCCTTACTTTTCCTGCGTTTCTTTCTTGTTGTTATTATTATTATACTGCGTTCAGGTTATTATAAGTGACCCGCCTTAGCCTCGTCACTACGTCATCAAGGTTAAGCTCGACACTTACAGAGTACATGTGATCGGTTGTACTCATACTATACTCCGCACTTCTTGTGCCAATTTTGGAGTCGGTCTTAGCGGCAGTAAGTAGATTCCTCGGATTGATTGCCAGATTATATACTCGAGGTACACCTGCTCGGCGTTCGCAGCTTTGAAGTCTCCTTCCACATTATCCTAGTTGTTTATTTCATTTCAGACAGTTTTACTTTCATCTGTATTATTCTAGTCGCTCGTGTACTATTGACACCAGTTCTGGACTGTATTTAGATATTGTGGTTATTATGATTTTTTCACTTTATTTCAGTCATATTTCAGTTATTTAGTTAAATTGGTAAGAGTTAATTTGATTTAATAAAATGGCTAGAAATTGTTCTAACATTGGCTTGCCTAGCAAGTGAAATGTTAGGCGCCATCACGGTCCCGAGGGTGGGGATTCCGGGTCGTGAAAAGTTTGTATTAGAGAACTAGGTTACCTAGGTCTCACGAGTCACGAGCAAGAATATTATAGTATGGAGGATCGGTACGGAGATGTCTGCACCTATCTTCTAAAGGCTATGGAGTTTAGGAACAATTTTGCTTCTATCATTCTCTGTCGTGCGATTTGGTTCTATCATTGATGATTAACCCTTCTATTCTTGTTTTCTCGCAGGTGATGAGAACACGCATATCATCGATAACCGGACATGAGCCAGATCCCCCAGTGGCAACTACGACTAGGGGCAGAGGTCGAGGCCGATGTCACGCCAAAGGCGGAGGCATAGGCAGAACTCAGCCTAGAGCTCGAGCTGTAGCACCTGCAGTGGAGCCCTGGTAGATTTTGAGGAGGAGATTCCAGCTCAGACTGTATCTATTGGACCAGCTCAGGTCCCGGAGGGGTTCATAGCCACTCCAGTGCTTTAGGATGCTCTAGTCCATTTGTTGGGCCTTATGGAGACTGTGGCCTAGACCGGTACATTCCCGGTATCACCAGCTGTCTCTCGGGCTGGTGGAGGAGCAAAAACTCCCGCTACTCACACTTCAGAGTAGGCGGCTCCCCAGTATCAGATTCCAATAGCCCCACCAGTTGGGGTGGTTCAGCCGGTTATTGCGGCACAGGCGGGTGATAGGCTCGTTATGTCTTCTGAGGCTTTGTTGAGGTTGGAAAAGTTTACCAAGCTCTTTCCTGTTCATTTTGGTGGTGAACCTTCTGAGGACCCACAAGATTATCTAGACCACTGCCATGAGATGATGTAAAACATGGGCATAGTTGAGACCAATGGGGTCGATTTTGCAGTGTTTCAGATGACTGGTTCTGCCAAAAGATGGTGGAGAGATTATATGTTTACTAGACCAGCTAGAACGCCTGCACTTACCTGGGATCAGTTCTCATAGTTATTTCTAGAGAAGTTCATTCCTGTCACTCTAAGAGAGGAGTACCGCAAGAAGTTTGAGCGTGTTCAGTAGGGTAGTATGACTGTTACCCAGTATGAGACTCATTTTGTGGACCTAGCTCGTCATGCCATTATCTTGCTCCCTAATGAGAGGGAGAGAGTGAGGAGATTTATTGATGGACTCACTTACACTATCAGGCTACAGATGGCCAAGGAGACCGGGAGTGACATTTTCTTCCAGACAGCTGTAGATATTGCTAGACAGATCGAGATGGTTCGTGCTCAGGAGAGGGGGCAGGTCTCTGATAAAAGGCCTCGTCATTTTGGTGGTTTCAATGGTGCCTCATCAGGAGGCAGGAGTACTTTTGGTAGAGGCCATCCTACTAGGCTATTTCAGTAAGCACTTCAGACATCTCAAAGTGCTTGAGGGAGTCGTGGTCCTTATATACCTCATTCTGGGCTGCCAGCCTATAGTACACCATCAGCTCCTATCAGTGCTCATCCGATTTAGAGCTATTGTAACGACCCGACCGGTCGTTTTGAGCTTTTGCACCTTGATCGTCAGCTCTCGGGCATGACTTGCCCCTTGTGAGGTATTATGGCTTATGTAAATCGTTGGTCTTGGTTTCAGGTTAATCAGAATGAATTTGGAATAACAGTTCTCAGTTAAGAGCTTAAAAATTTAAAAGGTTTGACCAAGATTTGTCTTATTTGTATATGATCTCGGATCAGAATTTTTATTATTTGGTTAGCTCCGTTAGGTGATTTGGGACTTAGGAGCGTGATCAGAATGTATTTTGGAGGTCTGTGGAAGGTTTAGGCTTGAATTGGCGAAATTGAGATTTCAGCGTTTTCCGGTTGATAGGTGAGATTTTTATATAGAGGTCGGAATGGAATTCCGGAAGTTGCAGTAGCTTCATTGTATCATTTGTGACGTGTGTGCAAAATTTCAGGCCATTCGGACGTGGTTTGGTTGGGTTTTTGATCAAAAAACGGAATTTGGAAGTTCTTGAAATTTTTAGGCTTGAATCCGATGTGATTTTGGTGTTTTGAAGTTGTTTTGAGCATTCCAAAGGTTGGAACAAGTTTAAATGATATTATGGGATATGTTAGCATGATTGGTTGAGGTCCTGAGGGCCTCGGGTGAGTTTCGGGTGGTCAATCGAACCATTTTGAAGTTGGAAAAAGTGCAGATTTTGAGTTCCCAACAGTTGCAGACATCTTGGTCTTCGCGTTCGCGAGAGGACCCTCGCGTTTGCGAAGAGTCTGCTGAGGGAGTGAAAGTTTATCCTTCGCGTTCGCGAGGCAGGTGATGCGTTCGTGAAGGGCTGTGAGTTTGTTCATCACGTTCGCAGGATAGGTTCGTGTTCGCATAGAAGGTATGGTGAGGCTCAGCTTCAGAGGATTAAACTCATCGCGTTCGCTATGGGCTGAACGCGTTCGCGGAGGGTTGCCTGGGTTAAGCTTCGCGTTCGCGAGCTAGATGTTGCGTTCGCATAAGGGAAATTTGGTCAGCGGATTTTTGTGCTTCGCGAACGCGAGGCTTTGACCGCGTTAGCGAAGAAGGAATTTTATGCCGGGGCAAAATGTTTTAAAAAGGCTATTCCGCGATTTTGAGGCTAAGAACCTCCATTATTGAGCGATTTTGGAGCTTGGTAGAGCTAATTGAAGAGGGAATTCAAGAAGATCTCTTGGAGGTAAGATTTTTGAACTCAAAACTCGATTCTTGTGTGAATTCCACCTAATTAATCATGGAATTGAGCCTAAATTTGAGGAATTAGGGCTTGAATTTGGAGAGTGTAAATTCGGGATTCGAGGGGCCATTTGAGGTCCGATTTTGATGTTCTTGGTATGTATAGACTCGTGAGAGGGCAAGGATTCCATTGATGTTGATTTTTCGGATTCCGAGACGTGGGCCCGGGGGCCGGGTTTGAGCGATTTCGAGATTTTTGATGCAAATTGGATATTTTTAAGTGGGCTTTGTTCCCTTAGCATATTTTAATGGTTATGTACTGATTGTGGCTAGATTTGGAGCATTCAGAGGTCGATTCGTGCGGGCAGAGGCATCGCGGGCTAGAGTTTGGACCGGATCGAGGTAAGTAATGATTGTAAATACTGTCCTGAGGGTTTGAAACCCCGGATTACGCATCGTTGTGTTACTTTGAGGTGACGCATATGCTAGATGAAGAGCGTGGAGTTGTGCACCGTTAGGGATTGTGACTTGGTCCGTCCCGTATGACTGTTAAGTCGCGTATTTGTTTTGAAATCTTATAATATTCCATGTTCTAGAGATTGATATTATATTTTGGGCTGTATGCCATGTTTGGGGCCTTGTGCTGACCTACTGAGACCCTTAAGGGCACTTTCACTAATTTCCTCACTCTATTTGTTTTGAAAGCATATCCTCAGTCATGTTTTACCTGTTTATTGTTTAAATCTCGCTTTATCACTTTATTTCTTAAAAATGTGAAAACTATTTGGGCTGAGTTCCCTGTTTTACTGATGGTCCGAGTGATCGTGAGGTTGATGGCTGAGATAGAGCGAGAGTCTGATTGTAAGGTTAATGACTGAGAGAGGCCGAGGGCCTAGTTATGAGGATTATATATCTATGGATCGGGCTGTACGCCGTAGCAATATATATGTATATATGGATCGGGCTGCACGCCGCAGCGATATAGCGCTTGGACTGTAGGAGCGCTTTCGGAGTCTGCACACCCCCAGTGAGTGTAGTCGACTATATATATATATATGGATCGGGCTGCACGCCGCAGCGATATATGGATCGGGCTGCACGCCGCAGCGGTTACTATATGGTACCTACTGAGCGTGAGTGCTGAGTGTGAGCACTGGTTGGTAAGAGTTGAGTCACGAGTGACTAAGAGGCTAGCCCGAGGGGCGATAGATATATACATGCACATGAGTGATGCTTTACCTGAGGGGCCTGTTTATGAACTTATTGATTTTCACTCCTCTTTAAGGAAGTTTCTATTGAAGATGTTGAATTATTGACTGCTTTCACTCGTCTCTACACTGAGCCTCTATCGAAAATGTTGAATAAATGTTTTGAACAACCTTCATTTTAGCTGGGGTTTATGAGATGTTCAGAACTAAATCACTGATTTGGCTTTTGTTATTTCCACTGAGATTTTCTTGTTATGAGGTGTTTATGACTCCTGTTTTTTCCCGAGGGGCTGTTTACGAACTATATTTTGCCCGAGGGGCCGATTATGGTTTTCATATCTTTTATTGTAAATGGTGTTGAACCCCTACTGAAAATTGTTGGAGGATATTTTTAAATGATTTTTACCAAAAGCTGGATTTTAAATGAGACGATTGACGCGTATTCTGATTTGGAAGCCTGATGTGCTTATTGAGCTTAACATAAATGTGGATTCATTGTTTCCTACTGCTCAGTCTTTATTTACTTTCATTACTTACTGGGTTGGAGTACTCACATTACTCCCTGCACCTCGTGTGCAGATTCAGGTATTTCGGAACCCGATAGCGGGTGTTGGTTGCTCAGACGCGGAGTCATCAGAGATAGCAAGGTGGCTGCACGACGTTCGCAACACTGCTTCTTTCCTCTCATTTCCATTACTGTACTTAGTATATTTTTGGACTGTTTTGTTGTATTCAGACCTTGGTAGATGCTCATGGCTAGTGACACCCCGATGTCGGGCTTGTGTAATTATTCCGCATTTTTCTTTTAAATGTTCATTATGAGATTAACGATTTATAAATGGTATAAAAACAACTTTTAATGGAAAATGGTTGACTTGGGAAATTGTGTCGGCTAGCCTTGTCTTCACGAGAGGCGCCATTACGACCGGGTCCGGTTTGGGGTCGTGACAAGTTGGTATCAGAGCCTAGGTTACATAGGTCTCACGAGTCATGAGCAGGTTTAGCAGATTCTCGCGGATCGGTACGGAGACGTCTGTACTTATACTCGGGAGGCTGCGGAACCTTTAGGAAGACTTCACATTCTTGAATTCTTATCGTGCGTCCTTTGATTCTGCTTGAAAAGTAACTCTTGAAATTCCTTCCACGCGTTCGTATGCGCACATGAACGCTCAGTATCAGATGTGCATCGATGGCTTGTGATCCCCTGATTGAGGGGCGAGATGTGATCTCTATGTGCTAATGTTGGGCCAGTCTGGAGGACTTGAGACCGGATTTTTGCCTATAGCCTGAGCACCAAGGTGCTGATTGTGTGAACAAGTATTTTTGAACTTATATGTTTGGTAGTGTCCCTTTTAGGGAAAGTGACGGCTGGATGGCTATGTGATGAGTATGTTAGTACTGCGAGATGTATCCATATGATTTGGAAGCGACGAGAAGGGTCTGGTGGAGGATAGAAGAACTATTAGGTGCTTGAATTTCCATATTGATTTGAGGTGTAGCCCTGAGTTATGGGCGTGTGAAGAATATTTTCATGCTTCCTAGTTGGGAGTGAAGCAAATTTCATGTTACGGTATGAGTTCAGACTCAGGAAGACTAAGTGACTGCGTAATGGTTATGACGGTGGAAGGTACACATAAATGTTAGTTTAAGGCGAAGCAGGTGAGTTATCTCCTGTAGAGTGTTCTGAATGTTTGTGCGATTTTTTTATGTTGTCTGTTAGAAGATCTCATTTGCAAGTGAAGTGTACGTGTTGCAATTTAAATTTGGGTCGCTTAAGAGAGTGGGCTTGACTGTTGCGAGGATGAATGCGAGATTTGCAGAAGATTTAAAGTACCAGATGGTTTGTGTTTCACGAGCTTATGAAGGATTGAGTTTAATCTCACTATGGTATTATGGCAGCAATAGGGTATATGCGTTATGAGTTACTGTGTGTGTTGTGGTCTATGGCTTCGACCCAAGTGGGGGAGTCTGCTATTGAGTAGGTGATTGCATGGTTATGTGCTATGTTAGTTCCAGTTTGAGGCGTAATGGTGAATCGGTTATGGCTTATGGAGATTGACACCGAGGATGTCTCGAGTAAAGGAAAATTTTGACAAAGGTTATGTCATGCTTCATAGGTGTAAGAGAATCTCAGAATGTCTTGAGTTGTTGTTGGTAAAAGATGCTCGGTGCATAGAGCAGGAAGTTGCTTGGTTGTATTGGGATGAGGTTGCATTTTACAGTATCTCAAATGCTAATGAGGCACAGGTTGTTCGGTTCTATTGATCGGGCTAATTGCGGTTTGAGTAGAGTGGATGACTTGCGAGAATGGTTCTAATGTGTTAAAGATTCTACATATAACAATTGGGTATTTTAAAGTTGCATATGTGGTTAGAAACTGAGTTTTCACTGGAAGATGTCAAGACTTGTGGTATTCTCTATAGATTGTGGGATCCTATGTATCAGTATCAAGAAGGTAAAGGTAAAGTATTTAGATTCGTAGGAAGTCTCTTCAAAGTAAAGTATTTTGAAGGTGGTGCTTTTAGGGATATTTAAGAGAGTATTCAGCGGCTTATGAGTCTTAGACGGTATGGTTTTGTGCTTGGGTCTCGTGTGGTAAGTTTGGGTTGAGAAATTGTGATGTTATAGCAAGAAGGAGTATCAAGTTGAAGGTAAGTCAGAAGGGAACTCGGATAGATGGGATAGCTTGGTAGTGGCCCGGATCGGTATGGTATGGATATGGTTAGTTCTTTGGATTCCTATGAGGTAATGAGTTTATTCAGGTGTTTAGCGACAATGCTCTTGGGTTTTAGTGGCTTGCATAGCTTGGTTGAGTTAGAAGGATTCAGTCCTGACGGTTTAGTTTGTGCAAATGAAATTCGGAGAGCTTTCTGCCACGGTTAGAGATGTATATTTTCTATGAGCATGAGGAGCATGGGATGTATAGTGTTTTTCTTCTAGACGGGATCAATGGAAAGTTCTTGGTTAGTTGAGTACATAGTTGCTTGTGGCTCGGAAGGGATATGAAGTTCTCATGATATCCTAGGATGGTATGCCACACGCGATATGTTATGGAGGATGGAGAATGGCATGAATAAGGTTACGGTTTGGTTCTGAAAGGAAGGATATAAAATTCTTAGGCAGCATGGACAATGTCAAATGATTAAGGAAAAGGTACTGCCGATTGGTGTGGCTTGATGAGGGTATACATTTCAGAAAGGGCGATGTGTTTAAGTTATGGATGCTTTATTGATATTGCGGCACTATCTTGTCTTATCAACTGATGATATGCAAGTTTTCTAGGTGGCACAGAAGAATTATAGGTGTACCTCTCGTGGGATGATTGAGTATTAGAGGCGTGTTGTATATTCGAGCGGCGAAATTGGGATCAGATATGGTAATTCATGTGCTTTATGGACTTGGAGACTGGAAGTTCTCATCAGTAGGTTAGCTCGTGGTTGAGGACGGTAAAGATTTGGCTAAGTTAGTCAGATGATAGTATGTGCTATAATTCAGTCATTGTGAACCTTCGGAGGGTTATTTATCTGTTGCGAGTGACTAGTGTTGGTGTATGGTTCATTAGTAGATTTATATGGATGCGTGTTCTGCATCGGGACGGCTTGTCGCTCCCGAATTGTATTATTGAGGGGTGTGTTGATTCGATGGTTATTAAGCCTATTTGGGTTCTGAGGAGATATATGAGTTACTTTTCCGTGTTGCGGGGCATTTGGGTTTGTTAGTTATAGGCACATGTAGTGCGGTGTTATTGGGGTCTCTCAATGGAGCTTGAGCGGGAGGAATATTGGGCATTACTCGGCGGATGGCGCATCGGTTATATCCTTTTGGGTGTAGTGTTATGTATTTGCTTCACCGTGGTTATGATGATTTGCTTTGGCTCTAGACATCAATTGTGCGTAGTCGTCAATTTCGAGCAGAGTGACTTGAGGTGTTCCATGTGGACCAGTGTTTGGATAGGGTCACACATTGCAGTAAAGTTATGTGGAGGTATGACCTTGCGGGTTAGACTCGTGTGTTTTGTTTCTATGATATGAGACGAGTTCTCAGCCTTGTGTTGTAGAGGTACTGGTAAGCTTGCGGTACATCTCTTTCATTGAGTCATTTTCATGATTGGAGTATGCTCTGATTGTTTCTTATTAGTGCACGGATTGCGCAAGTTGCGGCTTTAGTCAGTATTGAGGGGTCATGTCACCAGGGTGGTTGTGTTGGATTAGATGAGATCCTTAGGATCTTTAATGAACACTAACGGATTTGATTTCAGCATGTTGGGGGGATAAATATCGATGTTCGGCTCAAAAATTTGCTATGGCTATGGTTTATTGCGTGTTTCATTTATCATTAGCAGTATATGAAAGTGTTGGAATGAGACTTTAGTCGATAAGAGGTATTCTATCGGTATTTGGTTGTTATGTGCAGCTATTGTGATTAGAAGTTATCGCCGCAAGCATTTGGGTTATGTGGTGTATCATGTAATTGCATCGGAGATTGCAGGTATGGGTTATTACAGCTTGTTATTCACAGTATAAATGTGAGATTCTGATCGTATTGATGATTTTAGAAGTGGAAATGTGGTTCTATGGTTTATGGGCTAGATTGGGTTGTGAAATTTCAGTTACAACGTGTTATCGGACCTATATAAGATAGGGTGACGTGGGATCACCCCCGGGTCTATGCATGGTAAGTTTATTCAGCGATTGGTTGGCGTTTGGAACAACTCTGGGCACGTTCGAGGACGAACGTATGTTTAAGTGGAGGAGGATGTAACGACCCGACCGGTCGTTTTGAGCTCTTGCACCTTGATCGTCAGCTCTCGGGCATGACTTTCCCCGTGTGACGTATTATGACTTATGTAAATCGTTGGTTTTGGTTTCAGGTTAATCAGAATGAATTTGGAAGAACAGTTCTCAGTTTAGAGTTTAAAATTTTGAAACGTTTGACCAAGATTTGTCTTATTTGTATATGATCTCTTCTATTTGTACTACAGATGTATAAGCATGATGATGAAATCACACGCCATAGTAAATTAAATGTTTACTAAAATAAATATCAGTTGGCATGACCGGTTGACCATCCCGGTTTATTGATGCGAAAATTAATTGAGAATTCACATTGGCATATATTGAAGAAATAGAAGATTCTTCAAGAATTCTCTTGTGCTGCTTATTCTCATGATATACCAGTTAAGGTTGGGATTGAATCTCTTGATTTCTGGAACGAATAGAAGGTGATATATATATGGGCCCAATCACCTGCCATGTGGACCGTTTACTATTATATGATTTTAATAGATGCATCTATGGTATGGTCACATGTGCGTTGGTTATCGACCGGCTATATGATCAAAGCTATGCTGCGAAAGGTGAGGCAGTGGATCCTTACTTGCGTATGCTGAAGCAGAATCCGAACTTCTGTACGTTATTCTTCGTTTTTAGTTCGTTTCTAATTCTAGAAATTATAAACTAAAATAAAAAAAACAAAAGAAATAGTGTTGTGTAATTTTAACTTTTTTTTATATGTACCCCTTCAATTGCAGGTAACCCTAAGTGAGGCCGATGTTATAATGCAAACAATAGAAGAATATTCTGCTGAAATTTAACAGAATAGGAAATAATAACTCATTACAAAACCTCTCTAAAATCGGGGCATCATAAAGTACGTGAGCATCTACATAATGATATAGTCTGGTATACCATCTAGAAAACAAAATTGAAACATAAAATGAGAGATAAGGGAGGAGAGTCAAGGTCTGCGAATACCAAGTAGTTACCTTGATGATCTCCGAGTGCCCGGACTCCGTAACTCAGCAACTGCGGTGACAGAAAGCACCTAGATCTGCATATGAGGTGCAGGGTATAGCGTGAGTACAAGCAACTCAATAAGTAACAAATCTAACCTTTGGAGTAAAAACAGTGACGAACTCAGTAGGTACAGTTTAATATAGAAGTAATAATGCAGAAATATAGGCATGCTTTCAAGTTCAACAGTTAAACTCAATACAAATAAGATAGATAAATTCTGAATGACATGAGGAATATAACCTCCCTACATCTACATGCCAATACACATGTTGTATGTGATGCACCACGCTAAAAGCCTCGTGTACTCACACTCTCAGAATACTCAATCACTCAGTACTGTATATGTCAATCCAGCCCAGGGAAGACCCATCCCAGATATGTATACATCAACTGATAGTCAGTCACTCAGTACTGTATAAGGCCAATGTAGCCCAGGGGAAGATTCATCCCAAAAAAAAAATGATTCGGGCAAGATCCATGCCCAGGGAAGATCCATCCCTCAAAATAAATCAACTGCGCACTCACTGGGGGTGTGTACAGACTCCGGAGGGGCTCCTTCAGCCCAAGCGCTATAATAAGCTAGATCATGGCATAAATCAATAAAACATGTTGCGGCGTGCAGCCCGATCCCATAAATATCACTCACAATCAGGCCCTCGGCCTCACTCAGTCATCAATCTCTCTAGTTTCTCGGGCTCACAATGTCATGAAACTAGCCAAAAATGATGATATGATGTATCAATAAATTGCAATGGAGACTGGGATATGATATATAATGAATAAGTATGATTGAGTATGAGACTCCAATTTAATCAATAAATCATCAGCAAAGAATGACCACTATAGGTCCCAACAGTACCAGCGTATAGCCTAAACATGATTTCTAGCATGATTGACAGCTCATTACTTAATCACATGATGAAAATACGGGTAACAACAAGATAAATTAGCTATACAGTTCCATGGAATCGACCAAGTCCCAGCTCTTACGGTGCACGCCCACACGCCCGTCACCATTAGCATGCGCATCACCTCAATACCAATCATATAACACATAATCCGAGGTTTCGTACCCTCAAGACCAAAACTAGAACAACTGTGTTTAGAGATGCGCACCTCTGGGTAAAGGGCTGCAATGAATGCCAGCGGACCGAAAACATTTCCCGTCGCCATGAGATGCCTATGAACCCGATTTAGGAGGTAGAGGTGCTTGATGTTTGGGGGAATGACTTTATGGGTCTGTTTGTCAGCTCATTTGGCAATAAGTACATACTTGTTGCTGTGGACTACGTGTCTAAATGGGTAGAGGCTGCAGCGTTGCCCACTAATGATGCAAGAGTGGTGGTAGGATTTCTGAAAAAGAACATATTCACCCGGTTTGGGACACCAAGAGCGATCATCAGTGACGGAGGCACTCACTTCTGTAATAGAGCCTTCGAGAAATTACTTGCAAAATATGATGTACGCCACAAGGTGGCTACCCCTTACATTCCGCAAACCAGTGGGCAGGTTGAAGTGTCCAAATGGGAGATAAAGAGTGTACTAACCAAGACTGTGAATGCCACACGAACTGATTGGGCAAAGAAGCTTGTTGACACACTCTGGGCCTATCGAACTACATTCAAAACACCAATAGGTATGTCACCATACAAGTTGGTATTTGGGAAGGCCTGTCATCTGCCTGTGGAGCTAGACCATCGAGCTTGGTGGGCACTAAAGCAATTGAACATGGATCCTGACGCAGCTGGACAAAATCGACTGACTGAGTTACATGAGCTGGAAGAATTTAGATATCAAGCCTTTGAAAGCATGAGGCTATACAAGGAAAGAATGAAGAAGCTGCATGACAAACACATTGTGGACAGAGATTTCAAACCCGGCGACAAGGTATTACTGTATAATTCAAGGTTGAGATTGTTTCCGGGTAAGTTAAAGTTCCGACCATTTAGAGTGGTGCAAATGTTCGCAAGTGGAGTTGTTGAGATCGAATCAGAAGATGGGACAAACAAGTTCTCAGTAAATGGGCAAAGGTTGAAACATTACCTTGGAATAGCTGAAGAAAAAGGGGATACAGTGGTGATCAATTTGAAAGAACCCCAGTACGCAAATGAGGAGTGATGGTTCAACTACCTGCGTCGTGCCACGACGTTAAATCAGGCGCTGCGTGGGAGGCAACCCACGAATGTGTTGTAAGTGTAATATGTAACTTCATGTTAAAAAAAAAAAAGCCCGTTCACCGCGATCGCGGCCAGGACCGCGGTGACGACCGCGGGAGACACTGGAGCATCAATAATTCACCGCGACCGCAGCCAGAACTGCGGTGACGACCGCGGGAGACACTGTCTCCCAATTAAATTCCTCCGCGGCCGCGGTGACGACCGCGGTTGACCGCGGGGGTTACCAGGTTTGCAAAATTTTTTTTAAATTTTTTTGTTTTCTTCCTCTTTCTTTTTTCTTATGCTTTTAATTGTAAATACCCNTCGTAAACTACCAAAACCCCCCCCCCCCCTTCTTCACCCAACACACACGCCCTCTCCAAACCAACAAGAAAATAATCCCCAATCTCCCTCTCTCTCTAAACCCTAACCCTCCCCTCCATACTCTCTTCTTCTTCTTCTTCCTTCACAATATCCCTCGTCCTCTTCCGCAATGGTATGAATTCCGACCCCCCCCCCCTTCTCTTTTCCTTCTATCTTTTGTGTTGTATGCTAGTGTCACACCTCCTTTTTTACCTACACCCCATAAGAGGGTATAATAAAGGGAGTTATTTCCAACTTGAAGTGACAATCGAAACGGGATTGTTTATTTATTAAATTCATAGTAGCCACTTGGGATAATATTATGGTGTCCCAAGTCACCGGTTCAAATCCTGAATAGAGGAAAAGATTGACTCTGTTTTACAATCCGCGAACACAGAAATCCGGGTAAGGAATTCTGTTAACCCGGGAGAAGGTGTTAGGCATTCCCGGATTCCGTGGTTCTAGCACGGTCGCTCAATTGTTATTATTGGCCTATTATCTGATTTTAATACATGTTCTAGCCTATGGTGCAATTTTAAACTTTAATCGCTTTATTTCATTATTTTCTAAGAAAAATTGCAACGTTATTTAAAATACGTCTCGGACCACGTCACATAAATGCACCCGCGGTTCTCGACATATTTTATCTAACATTGTTGAGATTTGGATTTGGATCACATAAATGCGCACCCGAGTTTAGGAAGGTAAATTATTAAAATAACACGCCTAAAGCAACTATGCGTTTTTAACTTTGCGAGGGCCATGAAAATTTGCTAAATGGCACGCCTCGATTTCTAAGGATAAAAATATTAATTAAATGAGGGTCATGCCTTTTGAGATTTTATTTGGGTATGGCGCACCTCAATTTATTTTAGGAAAAGAATTGTATTTAGCTAAGAATTTATTTTTTATAGTAATTTTTTAGATGTGTGATTACTTGAAGAAGTTGGACTCTGTTTTGAAGTGTATGCGTGTATTGCAACAAATGAAAATTAACACTTCACCAAACAACTCTCTCTCTCGTTTAAAACAAGAATATGAGTAGCAAAACGTTTCAAATCTAATTCGTTTACATGCTCAATGTCACCCTTATGACCCATTCAAACAGCAGTTTTTTTTTTTATTTTAGCAACACACCAAGTCTAATAACATCACAAACTAGATCTAATAACATCACAAACGGGTAATAGAGAAATTTAGTTGAACAAAGAAGTGGATTTAAATGATAAAATTGAAACTCCTACGGCAAACTATCATGGACATAATTCTCAAAAATCATTCAACTCCAAAGGATGAAAAATATAATTGCCTACTCACTCAACCAATAAGAAAGTTTCACCAGCAGAAGCTAAAGGGGAAACAAACAGCCACAGTCACCACCTAATAAATTAACGTGGGTTGGGATCTGCTCCAGTGAATAATCCTCCAGTATAGACACGTGTCCACCTATACATGTATCCCATATTATATAGGTCTAGGTTTTAGGTGTATTTTTTTGTGTATTTTGCCACTTAGTCCCTAGGTCTTTTTGTGTTAAGTCCTTAGGGTCTTTTTATTTATTTCTTGTTCCAAAGAAGAGTCTAGAAAGGTCCCTAGGATTAGCTTAATGGGTATTGGATATTGAGCTTAAGGAATAGGCTAGAAACTTGGGCCTTTATGACTAGCTATGTTTAAAATTAGCTTAAAGTATTATCAAAAATATTAATTACCTCTACTTAAGTAAAAATAATTATTAAAATAAGACTAAGCATTAAAACAAAACTATTTTTTTTGGTATTTTTTCAAGATTAAAAATGAGTACAAACCATTAATGAACCCAATTTTGTAATTTTCGTTTTCTCGTAATAAAATAAAAGTAAGTGAGTAAAAATGAGTTGAAATAGCTATATTAGGCCTAAATTAAATATTTACGTGCTAAAATATGAAAAATCTTGGGGAGGGTCAAAAATCACATGTCTACAGCTAGTTCAATGTTGTTATAGTATAGTATTAGTGCTAGGAATTTTGTTTAGTTTTTTTCTTCTTCTTTTCTAGTGTAATTTCATTTTTGTTGGCATATGTTGGTGAAGGGGCTGTGTAGTGAATAATGAAAGGGTGTTGTTGGTGGGTGATTGTTTGTAGCAAGTGTGGGGTGTGTGGGTGTAGTGAATATTTGAATTGGGGAAGTTTTCTTGATTCCCATGGGCCATGAATATGAAGACAATTGCCTTGCCCACAATGTGTTTGGCAAATTGCCTCAATGGAGATATAAGGAGATGTTGTGACATGGTTGTGGTGAAGTCTGAGTAACCACCCATAGTCACACATTTTAGTCTCATCCTAATACGCGTTTCTCTATTTTACCAGGTACTATGAGTTCATTCCGTAAGAGACGAAACACCGGGTCCTCTGCTAGTGGTCCTGGAGGCTCCTCACGAGCTCGGGGCCAAGTCAGTGCCCCTCAGTTCGATAGCACTCGGTTTGTCTCTCAATCAGCAGAGACAAGGTATAATCAGAAAGCTGCAATGAAGTTACTCCATGAGGTCCATATCGATCGGACGGCATTGGTGAAAGAGTGCCCCAATATGTTTAATGAGCTAAGGAGGTGTCAGCTGGACATCTTCTTTGAAGCTCCCGAGGAGGCCAATATTCAGCTAGTGCGAGAGTTTTATGCAAATCTGCCAGAAAACGAGGAAGGGGTTGTGACTGTGCGTAACACCCGGGTTAATGCTTCTATAGAGGCCATCCGTAGAGCGTATCGCCTCCCCACATTCACGGGTGACGATCACTACATCATGTCTCATCGCCCGATGGTTGACTGGGACAGACTTCAGGAGGTAATCTGTATACCTGGCAGAATGCCCAAATTGGTAGCACAGCCAACGACTCTACACTCACAGTCTCTTACTTGGGAGGCAAAGTGTTGGCTCACTGTCATCAACACCCGTCTGCTACCATCCAGCAATACTACTGATGTGAATGGGCCACGGGCCGCTATGATCTACTGCTTTATGACTCACCAAGGGTTTGATGTCGCCCGAGTCCTCCATGATGAAATGTTCATTAGATCGCCTGAGCTAATCAAGGGCCACTACTTCCCTTCGCTAGTCACCCGGATGTGCCGCCTTGCTAAAGTCCCTGAGAACCTTCGAGTTGATGGGAAATTACCTCTGAAAGCTCCCTTCCGGGCAAAGAAAATTGGACTCGAGGGAAGAGAGCCGGTGCCAGACAGTGAGGACTCTGTTGATGAGTCTGATGATGATGCTGGGACTGCTGAGATCACAGCTCCTCCGAGAGGGGACGAGGCAGGACCATCACAGCCACGCCGGAGCACTAGCATAGCCGCTTTGGAGCGGGAGATGACTGGGTTGCGGACCCCGTCGCTGACTTGGGTACCCGTATTGATACGGTGGCTGACCGACAGGTGAAGTCGGAAAAGAAATTCATGGTCTGGTTGAGAGCTCTGGGTCGCGCTTGCAATGTGAACCCAGACACAGTTTCCGATCAAGAGTGATCCTTCAGGGAAGTTCCTTTACCTCACTGCTTTTTATATTGTTAAGCCATGGGGACATGTCTTTGTTTTAAGTGTGGGGTGAGGGAGACTTCGTTGTATGTTGGTACTTGTATATAAATTAACTGTTTGATGTTCTTTGTTTTGTTGTGCTTTGATTGTTTTGATGAAGAATAGTAGTTCATTAGGTAAGTAGAAATAGTAAGTGACTTATCCCGACGACGGATCTCTTTCGATGGGGTTCTTGAGGGTCTAAGTCGAAAAAAAATAGAGACTCTTCCTGATGACGGATCCTTTAGACAATTTTCTTGAGGGAAGTTAGTCTAGAGAAAATACCAAAAAGATTTTATTTTACTTTTTTTCTTTTTCGGTAGTGTAGTAACTCCCCCTTGGTTTTTCTTTGGGCCACGGTTCTTTTTCAAGGGTTTAGCTTGAACCGGGTATAGGTAGATTTTTTTTAGGTTACGATTAATGGGCGACGAGCTTAAAATCGAAAAAAAAACCTTAGCGCTTTTACACCTGAACATGATAGACGCTAGAGTGTAGCGCTTAGCTCCAAGGGTTGAATCCTATTTAAGTGCCTTAAAAATTGTATGTTTGTACCTAACTTGAACACTCAAAAGAGAATGTCTTGATGAACTAATCCGGAGTGAGTCATGTGCCATGTGTGTGTGAGTGTTACTGTATTCCATGTTGTACATTTGATGCCTAGAACTTGCCCTGTGTGTTTGCAAAGCGAAATAGTAGCTTCATTCAGTTTTAGAAGTGATATAGGCATTTCTTTGTTGAGCCAGACATATAAAGTAAACCCACCTGAATGCATTACATCTTAGTTAACCCCGTTGAGCCTATAAGCCTGTTTCTTTGGCAACCACAATGTGAACCTTACCCAATTGTTTGAATAGCCTGCTGTTTGAACCAATTTTCCTCTCACTAAGCACTAGAATGGTATTGAAAATATGCAAAAGCAAAAGTGTGGGGTGGTGGTTTGGTTTTTGAAGTGGAACCATGGAAATAGAGAAAAGGTGCAGAATGTGAAGCATGAAAAGAGAAGCATCACGATTTTTATTTTTTCTATAATATATTGTATAGTGATTAATAAGTGGTAGCTTGTACAAATTGCACCTAGTGTAGGGGATGTTTAAATAAATATGGTGGAATGTTGGCTGACAAAACGATGATCTTGAAGTTTAATGTGATTGTATTAAAAGCGCTTAGGGAGGCTAGTCACTATATCCAAATATACCCTACCCGTCCCTTAGCCTACATTACAACCAAATAAAGTCCTATTGATCTTAGACTGAGTGGGGCTCGATTAGTCGAGTACTACACTACGGGAAAGCCTATGGTGCATCTTTGTGGCATGTGAATGTTGAGAGTGAGCGAATTCTGTCTATTTTAGTTCCTAATTGTTATCACTATCATTATATATGGAACTACTCTCTTGTGTGATGTGAGGGCATGTGATTCACAAAGGAAAGGTACGTCTTGACTCTTGTGTAGAGTGGTTTGAGTAAGTGAAAATGTTACAGCGTACGAAAGATTTGATTCTTGAGGTAAAGTTTGCTCACTACTAGGTGTAACTTCTGTAAAATGTTCATGGTGTGAGTCGTTGAGGGAAAAGCATAGGGAAAGAATTTCGATGGAGTGTGGTGAATTGCTCGAGGACTAGCAATAATTTAAGTGTGGGGTGTTGATAATAGGCTATATAGTTGATATTTACACCTTAATTGCCCATGCTTTGTTGTTGTTTTATAAGGTAATTTGCCAATAAAATGCTTTAAATGGTGCTATTTGGTTTCGCAGGGAATATTATATGTGAGGAAGCAACGTGAAGTGTTTGGAGGCAATAATGTGAAGAAAACACCCACTCAAGAAGTACCCGAACACAAAAGAGCAAAAGAAAATGACTGGACAAAAATCCACCGCGACCGCGGTGGACAGCGGAGCCGAACGCGGAGACAAAACACAAAAATAGGCCCAGGCAGTGTTCACCGCGGTCCATGCCGCGGCCGCGGTGAACTGTTCACGATCCAAAAATTTAAGGGCCAAAGTGTCAATTCGGGGAAACTTTTGTAAAACCCTTATAAGATGTAAAAACTCGCCCAAGATAGTTTAAGCTTATTTTTGAGATTACTTTTGGAAGAAGAACAAGTGTGAGAGATCACCCAAAACATCATAGTTCTTTATCTCTTCTATTTTTCTTGCAATTCTTCCATTATGAATAATTTAGTGGTTTTATCTATCGTTGTCATAAGTAGCTAAATACTTTAATCTAAGGTTTTGGTGAAACCCATTGGGGATGACTTGGTTGTTATATTAATATAGTTTTGAATTTGTTTTTAATCTCTATTGGTTCATCTACGTTTTGATTGTGGTTAATTGAAAGGGCCCTCAATTATCCGTCCCTATTTAGTATGTATCTGCTTGAGAGAGAGTGCATATTTAGGTAGCTGTTTGAACAACATCACTCCCGGAGTATAGACGAGAGTCATAACCGAGGGTTTAGAGGTTGGTCTAGAGATAACGATACCTCGGGTGCAATCTAAGTGAACTGTAATGAGAATCTAGCTAGCGTAGCTTGAGAGAGTGCGTCTAGTAAATTATCATAATTGCTTGAGAAAGATTTATGATAGCTGGAGAGTTCATGATTGATAGAGATAACTAAGTCACAGTTATAAGACATATACAACCAAGGAAATCGACAACGGTGGAAACCATTACCTTAGACCTTATTCCAATTATATATAAGCAAGCTTAGTTAACTTTCAGCTGTTATTTATTTTCAGTTTATGATCACGCCCAACTATGCCTTATAAAAAGGACTAAGCGGTCGCTGCAAATATAATCCGGTTTACAAGTCCGGAGTCAAATCCCACAGAGAACTAAGGTTTAGCTACAGCTGTTCACTATCACCAAGAAGACAAGCTTGAACAATTACTAACCTATAGATATTAAGATTCTTGTGTTTAACTACTTAACTCACAAATTAAAATAGTAAATTAACAACTAACGATACTGAGGGTTAGAGAAAAGATTAAGGAGGTCTAGAGTTATGATTTCCCCAATTGTCGGAATCCTTCCCGCTATGTCTTCTATAATTTCGCCTAAGTATTCTCTACCGATCATGAGCACTCTTATTACCGTAAATCTCTCCCGAGTAATTACGACAATTTACTAGACGCGCTCTCCCGAGCTACGCTAGCTGGCTTTTAATACAGCTCACTTCAGATTGCACCCAAGGCTTCGTTATCCCTAATCCCGCCTTTAAACCCTCGGTTATTGATCCCTCATATACTCTGGGAGTGGTGTTGTTCAACAATTACCTAAATATGCACTCTCTCCCGAGTTATGCATACTAAATAGGCACAGCTAATTGAGAGCTCTTCAATCAACCAGAATATAAACGTAGTTGAAAAAAATGAGAAAAGCTATGGCTCAATTATGTAAAAAACATAACAAGAATTTATCCTACAAAAAGGTTCTAAAAACTCTAGATAACAAATTAGCTATTCATAATAGTATGTAAAACTACAATACTAAAAGTCATAACCAACAATGAAAAATAGGAAGAGGAAGGAAAAACTCGTAGAAGAATTCTCCGCCTTGCTCCCAATGTGTTCTTGCCTCCAAGGGTGTTGTCTAACCCTAAAGTAGTGTCTCTCCGCCTCCTTAGGTCTAATTTGTGTCCAAAATATGTCCTCCTCTTGTTCTTGGCCGGCCTCCTTTGTTTAATATAGGGTTTAGGACTTAAAATCCCATGTTTTGCACTTTAGTCCCTGAAATTTTCGCTTCCTGCCGCGGTTTTGCCGCGGTCGCGGTGGAACCGCGGCCAAACATGCCCTCTGATTCTTCAGTTGTCCGCGACCATCTTCTACCGCGGTTCTGCCGCGGTCGCGGCAAAACCGCGGTTTTTCACCCTGTTCCGTTTGGAATTTGGAAAAACGTAAAACATGAAAGTTGTAGCCCTTTGAGTTAGCTTTCCAACCATATATTGTGGAGCCCAAATGGAGTTCTGAGCAAAAAGTTATGTCTATTTTACTAGACAGTGCGCAATATGCCTCCTCAAGTCTTCGTTCGTACTTAATTATCAAATTTGACCCCCGAACACGATCCCGGCTTAATTCCTTGAGCTTTTACTCAGACTTCAAAGCTTCAAATCACTTAAATTCATTCCATAACATCTATATAGCTCGGAATCACACCTACAAGGCATAAAACACACAATTAGTGCAAAACACTAGCGATTAAAGCGCAAACTCAATTAAAGTGCAGTAAATTCGAGTGTAATAAGCGACTAAAATATGCAATTATAGCCTATCATCAACACCCCACACTTAAACCATTGCTCGTCCTCGAGCAATCAAACTACACTTTTTTTATAGACACGACCTTTTTAAACAATTCTCCTAACTCATCACACCAAGAGTATTTAAAATAGACTAAGCACAAAAGCGTAACATCTTCACCTCAAGATTTGACTCACAAGTACCACACGTTATTCACAACTCACCCACTTACTCTAATATAGAGGTGACTGACATTACCTTTCCTTCATGAATCAAGTGCCCTCACACAACAAAAGAGAGTAGTTCCACACAATAAAATTTAAGAACACTTAGGAACTCAAGATAGAAAGAATTCACTCACTCTCAGAAATAACATTCATATGCCACAAAAGATGCACCATAAGCTTGCCCGTAGTGTACTACTCCACTAATCGAGCTCATTCAATCTTGGATCAATTAGGACTTTATTTGGTTGTAATGTAGGCTACGGGACGGGTAGGATACATTTAGATATAAGAGTGACTACACCTCCCTAAGCACTTTAATACATACATTTTAACATTTAAACCCCATACTTATGTCAAACCAAAACTCCACCTTCACATCAATTTATATTACCCCATACTTCTTTAAGCACACTTACGTCAAGAGCCACCACTTATCAAGATTTTTTTTTTCAACAATCCAACTATATTTTTTTTTTCAATTCAAGTGGCTCTTCCTTTTTCAAAACAGTGCACCTTTCTCCTTATTTCATTAGTTCCACTCAAAAGCCAAACCAACCACCCCACACTTTAACTTTTACAAAGTTCATAAATAATTCAAGTGCTCATGAGAGGTTACAATGGTTCAAATAGATGGTTAATTCGAACAAATGGGTAAGGCTTGTAATGTGGTTGCCAAAGAAACAGGATTACAGGCTCAAAGGGGTTAACTACGATACATAATAATTAGGCGGGTAAAATATACATATCTGGATCAACAAAGAAATGCCTATATCACTTCCTAGACTGAATAAAACTACTATTTCGCTTTGCAAACACACGGGGCAAGTTCTAGGCATCAAATGCAATGCACAGAATATCACAAAACCTTACACACACATGGCACATAACTCACTCAGGATTGGATTCATCAAGACACCCTAGTCAGAGCAGTTAAGCAAATTTAAGATCATACAATTTAAGGTACTTATACAAGAGTCAAAAACTGAGCCTAAGCGTCACAGCCAAAGTACTCACTATTCTCAAGGCATAACAAAGTCAAGAGATATTGCTTCATTTCAAAACAAAACACAATGGCTCCTATTCCCAAAAAAAAAAAAAACTACACCCGGTTCAAATAAAACCCTTGGAAAAGAACCGTGGTTTAAAGAAAAACCAAGGGGTAATTGCTACACTACCTAACAAAACAAAAAATCTTTTTGGTATTTTCTTTAGACTTACTTCCCTCAAGAAAACTGTCTAGAAGATCCGTCATCAGGAAAAGTCCAATCTTTTAAAAAAAAAAAACACAGCTAAAGTAGCATGAAAAATCACCCAGACAATCTCCTCACCCCACACTTAAAATTGTGCATTGTCCCCAATGCACACCCATACATACAAGAGGGTAAAAGAAACTCCCTGGTAGGCCAAAGGCCGAAGCACTAGCAGTTCATGGGGTACTCAGACTTCTCCCAAGCTTGGTCCTTCGTGTGGGTACCTCACACTTAGTTCCAACCATTTGGTTTGCTGATGCATCCTTCCAATACCTTTGCTTTCCATGCTCCTAGAAAATAAAAAAATTGACACTACAAAAATAATACAATTAAAAAAATAAAATAAAAAATAAATAAAAGAAAGCAATAAAGCTGGGTTGCCTCCCAACAAGCGCTTGATTTAACGTCGCGGCACGACGCGAATCACTTTTTGCCTCCACCTCGAGCTTATGAATTGAACCCCCAATTTGGCATCAAGTTTTCGGCTATGCTCCAGGGGTGGAGGAACAAATCTAATTGGTCCAAGCAACCATTGTACTATTCTACACTTCTTGGCTTTTAGATGAGGTATGTAGTCCTGTCTTTCTGGTAAGAAAAATTCCAGAATATAGGCACCTTGTTCTTCATTCCTTGACTTCTCAATCGGCTCGGATGACTCTATTTTCATATCGTCATCCAAGCACAATGTAGAAAAATATTTGGAGTGAGGACCAATGCGCTCACACACATGAACTTCAGAACTTTCAGCATCCTCAACATCAATGATACTAGAGTCAAATAAATTTGTATCCTCAATGTCCTTGGCTGACTCTAGTCTCACTTCTTCAACATTGACATCTTCAAATTCTAGTTGGCTAGGTTGTTGATGTTCTGCTTTGACCTCCCCAATTAATACCTCAAATTCATGCGCTTCTTGGCTACTATCATCAATATTGGATTGTTGAGCATTAAAAGCTCCAACCACTTGACTCAATTGAGCCTCCAACTTGCGAATAGTTGCCTCGTGCCTTTCTATGTGCAATTGTTTCTCATTGTTTTGTTCCAGAAGACACTTTAGCATATCCTTGATCTCCTTCAGGTCCGCATTCCCAAGTTCTTTGTTCCTATTAACTTCACAAGAAAAGGTGGAACCATCGTAGTAAGGGGTTGGGGGAAAATAAGAAATATAAGCACAACCATGAAGGTGACTATTTTTACCACCACACACATCACACACATTCCACAAATAGGATTGAGTTGGTGCACATAACTCGCTCTCAGGAACGTTTTGAAAATTTTGCCACGGGTGGTTTCCTTTACAATATGTATGGAGATCAATAGTAGAATTATCTACACCTAAATTCCCATAATTCCAAGATGTCATGTTTCTCAAATCAACAGTTATAAAAAAAATACCAAGAAAAAACAAAACAAAATAAAAGTTCAAACTTGAACCCTAGCAATATATACAGCTACAACTACACCATTAGTTCCCCGGCAACGGCGCCAAAATTTGATCACGCCCAACTATGCCTTATAATAAGGACTAAGCGGTCGCTGCAAATATAATCCGGTTTACAAGTCCGGAGTCGAATCCCACAGAGAACTAAGGTTTAGCTACAGCTGTTCACTATCACCAAGAAGACAAGCTTGAACAATTCCTAACCTATAGATATTAAGATTCTTGTGTTTAACTACTTAACTCACAAATTAAAATAGTAAATTAACAACTAACGATACTGAGGGTTAGAGAAACGATTAAGGAGGTCTAGAGTTATGATTTCCCCAATTGTCGGAATCCTTCCCGCTATGTCTTCTATAATTTCGCCTAAGTATTCTCTACCGACCATGAGCACTCTTATTACCGTAAATCTCTCCCGAGTAATTATGACAATTTACTAGACGCGCTCTCCCGAGCTACGCTAGCTGGCTTTTAATACAGCTCACTTCAGATCGCACCCAAGGCTTCGTTATCCCTAATCCCGCCTTTAAACCCTCGGTTATTGATCCCTCATATACTCTGGGAGTGGTGTTGTTCAACAATTACCTAAATATTCACTCTCTCCCGAGTTATGCATACTAAATAGGCACAGCTAATTGAGAGCTCTTCAATCAACCAGAATATAAACGTAGATGAACAAATAGAGAAAAGCTATGCCTCAATTATATAAAAACATAACAAGAATTTATCCTACAAAAGGTTCTATCAAAACTCTAGATAACAAATTAGCTATTCATAATAGTATGTAAAACTACAATACTAAAAGTCATAACCAACAATAAAAAATAGGAAGAGGAAGGAAAAACTCGTAGAAGAATTCTCCGCCTTGCTCCCAATGTGTTCTTGCCTCCTTAGGTCGAATCTATGTCCAAATATGTCCCCTTCCCTTTCTTGGCCGACTTCCTTGGTTTAATATAGGGTTTAGGGCTTAAAAATCCCGTGTTTTGCCATAAGTCCCTGAAATTTCCGCCTCCTGCCGCGGTTTTGCCGCGGTCGCGGTGGAACCGCGGCCAAACATGCCCTCTGATTCTTCAGTTGTCCGCGACCATCTTCTACCGCGGTTCTACCGCGATCGCGGTGGAACCACGGTTTTTCACCCTGTTCTGTTTGGAATTTGGAAAAACGTAAAACATGAAAGTTGTAGCCCTTTGGGTTAGATTCCAACCATATATTGTGGAGCCCAAATGGAGTTCTGAGCAAAAAGTTATGTCTATTTTACTAGACAGTGCGCAATATGCCTCCTCAAGTCTTCGTTCGTACTTAATTATCAAATTTGACCTCCGAACACGATCCTGGCTTAATTCCTTGAGCTTTTACTCAGACTTGAAAGCTTCAAATCACTTAAATTCATTCCATAACATCTATATAGCTCGGAATCACACCTACAAGGCATAAAACACACAATTAGTGCAAAACACTAGCGATTAACGCGCAAACTCAATTAAAGTGCAGTAAATTCGAGTGTAATAAGCGACTAAAATATGCAATTATAGCCTATCATCAGTTTAGTTGTTAGATATATCATCAATTGTGAATTACAAAGTTTGGGGAAATTGATTCTGTGAATTTAGTAAGTCCGACAAAAGTAATTGATAGGTTAATTCTCTGTGGTTCGACTCTGGGCAGAATTACTCAGACTATATTTTCTATGTCCGTGTGTGTCTGTTTACAAGGCATTGTTTGGCGTTATCAATGAACCTGTTTTATCTAGTGAGGAAACCTTGGCTGACTTACTGAAAAGGTTTGGAGCAAGTTATGACCAAAAGAAACGCAACGCTACCACTCCAAAAGCCCCAAATGTTTCCAAGCCATCCAAGAAAAGAAAAACTTCATCCTCAAAACCTACTGCCCCTTCAGTGCCTATAGGAAGAGCCACAAGAAGCAGGGTAAAACAAAGTGAAGCTGACTTACAAAAAGCTCTAGAAGAAAGCAAGAAAAAGAGAATGGAAAAGGGAAAAGCAAAGGTTGCAGAATCCTCTGAGGTTGTAGAGGAAGAGGAGATGGAACTGGTCTTCTTCTGTACCTGTGTCTGCTGAACCCTCACTAGCCAAGAGGACAAGATCTGCAGTGAAAGAAAAACAAGCAAAAGTTTTAGATGATGAAGAGTGGAGTGGAGAAGAAGAAGAAGAGGAATCTGAGAAGGAACATGACAAGTTTGTCATCTTTGGCAGGAGAAATTCTTTGAAAGGTAGATTGTTGAAGGACCTAGTGGAACCAGGGATGATGAGGTTGGTTGACTCTTTAGCTGCTCAAGGTTCGAAGGACATGGTCCTTCAGATGGATGGGAAACTAGCCAGGAATGAACTAATTCAGTTCATGGCTAATGCTGCTGTAAAAGATGGGGTTGTCAGTAGCTTGGTGAAGGGAGTCTCAGTGCAGTTTGATGCTGAGAAGTTTGGAGAAATTTTGGATATACCCTCTGAAGGGTTTGATGACTACACTAAGCAAATATGTCCATGCCTGGACTCCTTACCTACTGCCCTTGAGATCACCAAGAGGTTCTATGACTCAGAGGATGTGAATGAAGCCAGGGCTGTGCAGAAAAGTGAGATGAGGCCTGAGCACAAGGTTGTGTTTGAGTTTGTCAACAAGTGCCTACTGCCCAGACAAGAGAGAAGACATACTGCAAACTACATCGACCTGGTTCTTATGGAGTGCCTTGAGAGAGGAAAATAAATCAACTGGCCTGCCCTCATTGTCAAATTGCTAGACAGGGTCATCAATGGCTCCAAGGCTCATGCTACTTCATATGGCTTCATACTAACTACAGTTCTGGATAGGCTGAATGTGCCTTTGAAGAAATGGGAGATGGCATCAAGCAAGGAACATTTTGGTATTAAGACTCTTCTGGCTTGTGAATATCCAGTCAATGCCATCCCACTTGAACATGTTTCATCTCTGAAGACACCCATCAACAGCAAGGTTAGGACTTTGGTTCAGGAATGTGGAACTAAGGATGCTGAGATTGATAGGCTCAATGCTCGTGTGGCTGAATTGGAAACTGAGAGGGATAGCCTTAGAACTGAGCTAGCAAAAGAAAAGGAGAAGAGTGATGGAATCCTTCAGAATATGCTGAACCTTCTCCAGACTCAACCCTCTAGTTCCTCCAAGCCTTAGGTTTCCTAGCACTTGTCTTCTGAACCTGTCTAGTAACCCAGTGACCCCAGTGACCCGGATTAGGGATTTTTCTATTTTTTTTGCTCATGTTTTAAAAGTTTTTCTTTCTTTTTGTGGACTGTTAATGACAACATATCGTGATCAATGACAACAACTGTTTTCTCTTGTTCTATGATGATTCTGATCCTAATAGTTTAAATATGTTTGTTGATTATTGATAATTGCACCATGTTTTCACTTGCAGTTGCCCCAGTGGTCATGAGTATTTATTAAAATCTGGGATTCAAATTAAGTATGCAACTTTTCGATGGTGCCAAAAGGGGGAAGATATTGTGCTTTACACATCATTCTGAATAAGTGATATTTATAACCTAATTAACATGGTCCATGATGAGAAGTAAATTTTCTAAGTCTAGTGTTGATGGTTAAGCTGAGTTCTTACAGGTCTTTTGATCAGTAAAAAGCACAGAGTTTGTCAACATCAAAAAGGGGGAATTTGTTGGCCCAAGAACAGGTGAAGTTTTGAAGAATGACAAATGAACTCAGTCATGGACCAGGCCCATCATGTGAAGTACAGTGATGATCAACCTCACACGACACGCCATAAAGATAGTGCCTCCAAATCTTCAGAGCGTGAACAATGGTTGCCAACTCTAAGTCATGAACATGGTAATTCTTCTCATGAACCTTCAACTGTCATGATGCATATGCAATCACCCTACCATCCTGCATCAATACTGCACCGATCTGAATACGAGATGCATCACAATATACCGTGTAGGATCCTAAACCTATGGGCAACACCAACACTGGCGCTGTAGGCAAAGCAGTCTTGAGCTTCTGAAAGTTCAACTCACACTCATCCGACCATCTGGATGGGGAACCCTTCTGGGTCAATCTAGTCAATGGGGCTGCTGTGGATGAAAACCCCTCCATGAACCGGCGATAATAACCCGCCAAACCTAGGAAGCTCCGAATCTCTGTAGCTGAAGTAGGTCTAGGCCAACTCTGAACAACCTCAATCTTCTTAGGATCCACCTTTATACCCTCTGCCGATACAATATGTCCCAAAAAGGCGATTGAGTCTAACCAAAACTCACACATTGAAAACTTGGCATATAACTGGTTATCTCAGAGTCTGAAGTACAATCCGAAGATGCTGCTCATGCTCCTCTCGACTGTGGGAGTAGATCAAGATATCAATGAATACAATTACAAAAGAATCCAAATAAGGCTTGAACACCGGGTTCATCAAATCCATAAATGTTGCTAGGGCATTTGTTAACCCAAATGACATCACTAGGAACTCAATGCCCATACCGAGTCCAAATAGCCATCTTAGGGACATCGGATCCCCTAATCTTGAACTTATGGTAGTTTGACCTCAAATCAATCTTCGAAAACACTTTGGCACTCTGTAGCTGATCAAATAAGTTATTAATCCTCGAGAACGGATACTTATTCTTGATAGTGGCTTTGTTCAAGTGTTGATAGTCTATACACATCATCAAATCGACCCATCTTACTTCTTCACAAACAATACGGACACACTTAAGGGTGTGACACTAGGTCTAATGAATCTCTTATCTAGCAAACTTTGTAACTGCTACTTCAATTCCTTCAACTCTGGCGGGACCATACGGTATGGTAGAATAGAAATGGACTGAGTGCTCGGAGCCAAATCAATACAGAAGTCAATATCTCTGTTTGGTCGCATCCCTGGCAGATCTGCAGTAAATACCTCTTGAAACTCACGCATGACTAGAACTGGTGGTAGAATGGCCAAATAAGCTAGACACTCCTTCTCGACCATACGTCAAGCCTTCACATATGAAATAACCCTGCTGGTAGAATGGCCAGGAGTCCCTCTCCACTCTAATAGAGGCAACCCGACATGGCTAAGGTCACCATATTGGCGTGACAGTCCAATGTAGCATGATAAGGTGATAGCCAATCCATACCCAAGATAATATCAAAGTCTGCCAGATCAAGAAGTAGAAGGTCTACGCTAGTCTTAAGAATCCCAATAGTAATCACACACGAGCAATAGACACGATCTACAACAATATAATCTCCCATAGGAGTGGACGCATGTACTGGAGCACTCAAAGAATCACGAGACACAACCAGATATGAAGCAAAATAGGATGACACGTAGGAATAAGTAGAGCCCGAAACAAATATAATTGAAGCATCTCTATGGCAAACAGGAGCAATACCTGTGATAACGGCATCAGATTACTCGTCCTCAGGCCTAGCTGGGAAAGCATAAAAATGGGGTTGGGCCCCACCACTCAGAACTACGTCTCTAGGACGGACTCTAGTTGGTTGGCCTCCACCTCTAATGGCCTAACTTCCACCTCAAATGGCCTGACCCCCACCTCTAGCTGCTTGACCCCTGCCCCTAGCTGGCTGAGAAGGCAGTGGAGCAACTGGTGCTGGAACCATGGCACGAGAACTCTGTTTTGGCGTACTAATGTTCTTAACGTCAATACCACACAAGAGGGGGTGATTTGTGTCGTACCCAATTTTCGATCTAGAAGAACCTGGTTCTTCTAGGTGTTCTAACTACTACTGTTTGCGGAATTGAAAGTACATAAAATAAAGAAGACAGAGATTTTTACGTGGAAAACACCTGGCTGAAAAGGTGAAAAAACCACGACCTACTACTCAGTAGGATTTTCCCAAACTTCCACTAAAATCACTGAGCCAAAACAGCATTTATAAAAACTCTTTGTAAACCTAAGGATTAACTCTAATCCCAGTGTAGCACATAGCCTCAACTGTAGCGACACCTTCAAGTTAACTCTAACTTGAATACTCCACGTACCTAATACAGTTGCTTCTATGAAAGCTGAAAGGTACAAGTTTAAATCATCTACTACAATTGAACTAGAATAAAAGAAAGACACAATGGAATTGATTCTTCTATCTTATCCAAGTAGCTTCAGGAATGCACACTTGAATCTCACATAAATTGCTTGCAAAATTGCCTTGCTCTTTTGCTCTCAATTTAGTTTAACTCCTGCGTATGTGCAACACCTGTAAAAAAGAACAATCACTGTTATTTAATGAGTTAGTAATCAGCGTTTGATTGAGACTCAATTACTCAATTGTTGATCTTCCATCAAAGTTGAGTCCTTGAACAATACAAACTCCAACCCTATCCTTTATCCGGATTATGTCCTCTTCTCATAAGGAGACTTTCACTCCTTATCCAATATGCAACCTTTTCGATAAGTTCAGGAGATATTGCTGCTTGATTACTGAGACTTATCTCCTTCACGTACATCTCACATGTATAGGTTGATAAATACTGTGCCTCACATGATGGATCTGGTCCATGACTGAGTTCATTTGTCATTCTTCAAAACTTTACCTGAACTTGGGCCAACAAATTCCCCCTTTTTGATGATGACAAACTCTATGCTTTTACTGATCAAAAAATCTGTATGAACTCAGCTTAACCATCAACACTTAACTTAGAAATTTAACTTATCATCAAGGACCTGATTCAGAATAAAGAGTAAAGCACAATATCTCTTCCCCCTTTTGGCATCATCGAAAAGTTGCATACCCAATGTGAATCCTAGATTTTAATAATTACTCATGGCCACTAAGGCAACTGCAAGTGAAAACATGAATCAAATTATCAATAATCAACAGACATAATCAAACTATTAAGATCAGAATCTGCAAAGAACAAGAGAAACAACAATTGTCATTGATAAGGATATGTTTCCACAAACGAACCACAAAAAGAAAGAAAAAACATCCAAAACATGAGTAAAAAGAAACTGAAACATCCCTAAATCTTGTCACTGGGTCACTAGGGGTTACTAGACTGGATCTAAAGACAAGTGCTAGAAGGCCTAGGGCTTGGAAGAACTAGATGGTTGATATTGGAGAAGGTTTAGCATATTCTGAAGCATTCCATCACTCTTCTCCTTTTCTTTTGCTAGCTCAGTTCTAAGGCCACATCTCTCATTCTCCAATTCAGCCACACGTGCCTTGAGCCTAGCAATTTCATCATCCTTAGTTCCACACTCCTGAACCAAGGCCCTAACCTTGCTGTTGATGGGTGTCTTCAGAGATGAACCAGGTTCAACTGGGGTGGCATTGACTGGATAGTCACAAGCTAGAAGAGTCTTGACGCCAAAATGTTCCTTGCTTGATGCCATCTCCCATTTCTTCAAAGGCACATTCAGCCTGTCCAGAACAGTAGTCAATATGAACCCATATGGAGTGGCATGAGCCTTGGAGCCATTTATGACCCTGTCTAGTAATTTGACAATAAAAGCAGGCCAATTGATCTGCATTCCTCTCACAAGGCACTCCATAAGAACCAGGTCCATGTAGTTGGCAGTGTGCCTTCTCTCCTGTCTGGGCAGTAGACACTTGTTGACCAACTCAAACAACAGAATCTTGTGCTCAAGCCCAATCTAGTATTTCTGCACAA
Organism: Nicotiana attenuata; assembly: GCF_001879085.1. Taxonomy (NCBI): domain Eukaryota; kingdom Viridiplantae; phylum Streptophyta; class Magnoliopsida; order Solanales; family Solanaceae; genus Nicotiana; species Nicotiana attenuata. The sequence goes on along the minus strand of NW_017670696.1, from coordinate 15,815 downwards.
ACGGAATGCTCTTAGACATCTTCAAAGCTATATTATGCATCAAGAGAAATTCTAGTGATTTGAAGAGCAGTAAGGGAGAGATTCCAGATGGCCACCTTTGCTTGTATAGTATCATCATACCCTTCACTAGGTTGTCCAGAATCTCACTAGTTTGAGTGCATCAAAAATCCACTTTTACTCATTTCACAGGCTGGTGATACCCATTCTTTCACAGTTGCATTTTCCATAAACTCAATCAGTTCTTTGTCTGGACAGCCTTCCATCCATTTCAACGGACATGTCCTTCCACCCTTGTGCAGTAAGAGATCCACCAACCTTCTCATTTCTGGTTCATCCAGGTCTTTCAGCAGCTTCTTAAAAAAATTTCTTTTACCAAAGATGGCAAACCTTTCTTGTTCTTTCTCAGATTCTCTTTCTTCTTTCCTTACCACTTCCATCTTCATTTCTTCAACAATTTGCTTTTGCTTACACTTCACACAGCGACTAGTTCTTTTGGTACTAAAGATGATCAACAAGATACAGGTTCAAGGAGGAACTTCTTAAAGGAAGTCTTGGACCTCTTAGGTGTGGGAGTAGGAAACTTCTACGTTGTTCCCCTTTCTTGATGGACCAGGCCAATCTCCTCTTCTTCTTATGTTGCCATAGACTTTCTGCAACTTTGCTTTTCCCTTCTCCTCTTTTTCTT
>NW_017670696.1:4755-13725 GCF_001879085.1 Nicotiana attenuata | reverse complement strand
ATTGTGCATTCTGAACTGGACCTATTAGGTGATCTTAATCATCCCTAATTCCAACCTGTTCCTCTCAATGTTTTGTCTACTAAGTGCTTTAGTGAANTTCCTTTTTATACAATTCATCCTTCATTTTTTCCTAGGTTTTTCCTCTAGAGTGAGATATGTGTGATCAGCTTTCTTCTTTCCTGTTCCTAGTTTCAGTTTTAAGTTTTCAGACCTAAGTTCTAGGACACAGTTATCAAGTTCAAGAACCTGGTTCTTCAACTCAACATTTGTGTTATCACTCTTATTAGCCCTAAACTCTAGACTTTTGCATTTTGCTTTTAGGATCACACATTCCCTAGACAGAACTTCCTTCTCATTGTTAATTATCTCAGACTCATCAATGAAGTCTAGTAATAGCTCAACCAACCTTTCTTTAGACAAAAATTTAATCTTGTCTTTGAGATGAAGAATACTTACCTCTTGTTCATCATCTGATTCTTCGATGGCCATCAGTGCTTGCTCTTCTTCAGCTTCATCTTCTGAGTCTTCATCTGAGGTTTCTCCCCAAACAGCAACCATAGCCGTGGTTGAACCTTTGTTCCTTTTTGGTTGAACCTGTTCCTTCTTCCTGTTCCTTCGTTCAGCCCTTTCTTTCTTCCACTCAATTTCCCATTGAGGGCAGTTCTTGATCATGTGGTCAGTCTTACCACACTTGTAGCAACCCTCATTGGTCTGTTTCTCAGGAGCTCTTGACTTGTTGAAGGTTGTACCTCTTGAAGAACCCTTTCCTCTCATTAGGTACCTTTTGAAATCTCTAGTGATCATAGCCATCTCATCATCTTCCAGATCTGAACCTTCCGCAATTCTGAGAGCTAAGCTTCTCTCCTTCTTGGGTGTATCCATCTTCATGGTTTGCCTTCTCATTTCATAAGCAGTAAGATTTCCAATCAGTTCATCCAGTTTGAGAGTAGTAATATTCTTGGATTCATGAATGGCAGTGATTTTTCTTTCCCATGTGACTGGCAGAACCCTTGTCAGAATTTTCTCAACCTTGTCTTCTTCAAGAATAATCCTTCCAAGAGACTTAAGTTCAATTGTCAGTGTAGTGAACCTAGTATACATGTCTTGGATAGTTTCTCCTTCCTTCATAGTAAAATTCTCATATTGAGAATACAACAGTGTTCCTCTTGATCTTTTCACTTGAGGTGTTCCTTCATGGCCACTTGCAAAGTGTCCCATATCTCCTTAGCAGTAGTACAGCTTTGGATCCTACTATACTCATCTGGACCTAGTCCACACACAAGCTATTTCTTGGCCTTAGCATTTTTTTCCCACTTCTTCAGGTCTTCAGCAATGCAGTCAGCCCTTGTCTTTGGCACTTCCACTCCTTCCTCATTCTTCTTTGTGGTTGCTAAAGGACCATCTATGACTATGTCCCAGAGTTCATAGTCTTCTCCTATGATGTGATTCCTCATCCTGTTCTTCCACCAAGAATAGTACTATCCATTGAAAAGTGGAGGTCTGGCAATGGATTGCCCTTCCCAGTTCCCAGGTGGTGCACTCATGTTGATCTTTTCCTAAGGTGTTAGCCTCTTCAAGGATAATCTGCTCTGATACCAATTGATGTTCTAAATGTCAATACCACATAAGGGGGGGGGTGATTGTGTGGTACCGCGAATTTCTCTAGAAGAACCTGGTTCTTCTAGGTGTTCTAACTACTACTGTTTGCGGAATTAAAAGTACATAAAATAAAGAACACAGATATTTTTACGTGGAAAACACCTGGCTCAAAAGGTAAAAAAACCACGACGTACTACTCAGTAGGATTTTCCCAAACTTCCACTAAAATCACTGAGCCAAAACAGCATTTACAAAAACTCTTTGTAAACCTAAGGATTGACTCTAATCCCAGTGTAGCACACAGCCTGAACTGTAGCGACACCTTTAAGTTAACTCTAACTTGAATACTCCACGTACCTAATACAATTGCTTCTATGAAAGCTGAAAGGTACAAGTTTAAATCATCTACTACAATTGAACTAGAATAAAAGAAAGACACAATGGAATTGGTTCTTCTATCTTGTCCAAGTAGCTTCAGGAATGCACACTTGAATCTTACACAAATTGCTTGCAAAATTGCCTTGCTTTTTTGCTCTCAATTTAGTTTAACTTCTGCGTATGTGCAACACCTGTAAAAGAGAACAATCACTGTTATTTAATGAGTTAGTAATCAGAGTTTGATTGAGACTCAATTACTCAATTGCTGATCTTCCATCGAAGTTGAGTCCTTGAACAATACAAACTCCAACCCTATCCTTTATCCGGATTGAGTCCTCTTCTCATAAGGAGACTTTCACTCCTTATCCAATATGCAACCTTTTTGATCAGTTCAAGAGAAATTGCTGCTTGATTACTGAGACTTATCTCCTTCACGTGCATCTCACATTTATAGGTTGATAAATATTGTGCCTCACATGATGGACCTGGTCCATGACTGAGTTCATTTGTCATTCTTCAAAACTTTACCTGATCTTGGGCCAACACGTACCACCAGATAATCTCGAACAGAACCTCCTAATGTGACCAATACCACCACACTCAAAACACCCATCCTGCTGCTGTGGCTGCTGAAGCTGAAGCTGACATGAACGGGCCGGATAACCACGGTGATAGCTGTCACGACCCCAATCCGGACCCGGTCGTGATGGCGCCTCTCGAGATGACAAGGCCAGCCGACACAATTTCCCAAGTCAACCATTTTCTATTAAGAGTTGTTTTTATTCCATTTATAAACCATTAATGTTATAATGAACATTTAAAAGAAAAATGCGGAATAATTACACAAGCCCGACATCGGGGTGTCACTAGCCATGAGCATCTACCAAGGTCTGAATACAACAAAACAGTACAAAAATATACTAAGTACAGTAATGGAAATGAGAGGAAAGAAGCAGTGCTGCGAACGTCGTGCAACCACCTTGCTAACTCTGATGACTCCGCGTCTGAGCAATCAACACCCGCTACCGAGTTATGAAATACCTTAATCTGCACACGAGGTGCAGGGAGTAATGTGAGTACTCCAACCCAGTAAGTAATAAGAGAAAATAAAGACTGAGCAGTAGGAAACAATGAATCCACATTTACGTTAAGCTCAATAAGCACATCAGGCTTCCAAATCAGAATACGCGTCAATCGTCTCATTTAAAATCCAGCTTTTGGTAAAAATCATTTAAGAATATCTTCCAACAGTTTTCAGTAGGGGCTCAACACCATTTACAATAAAAAAGATGAAAACCATAATCGGCCCCTCAGGCAAAACATAGTTCGTAAACAGCCCCTCAGGCAAAAACAGGAGTCATAAACACCTCATAACAAGAAAATCTCAGCGGAAATAACAAAAGCCAAATCAGTGATTTAGTTCTGAACATCTCATAAACCCCAGCTTAAATGAAGGTTGTTTAAAATGTTTATTCAACGTTTTAGACAGAGGCTCAGTATAGCGACGAGTGAAAGCAATCAATAATTCAACATCTTCAATAGAAACTCCCTTAAAGAGGAGTGAAAATCAATAAGTTCATAAACAGGCCCCTCAAGCAAAGCATCACTCATGTGCATGTATATATCTATCGCCCCTCGGGCTAGCCTCTCAGTCACTCGTGACTCAACTCTTGCCAATCAGCGTTCACACTCAGCACTCACGCTCAGTAGGCACCATATAGTAACCGCCGCGGCATGCAGCCCGATCCATATATCGCTGCGCCGCGCAGCCCGATCCATATATATATATATATATATATAGTCGACTGCGCTCACTGGGGGTGTGTAGACTCCGGAGGGGCTCCTACAGCCCAAGCGCTATATCGCTGCGGCGTGCAGCCCAATCCAACATATCGCTGTGGTGTGCAGCCCGATCCATATATACATATATATTGCTGCGGCGTGCAGCCCGATCCATAGATATATAATCCTCATAACCAGGCCCTCGGCCTCTCTCAGTCATTAACCTCACAATCAGACTCTTGGTCTATCTCAGCCATCAACCTCACGATCACACGGACCATCAGTAAAACAGGGAACTCAGCCCAAATAGTTTTCACATTATTAAGAAAGTGATAAATCCAGATTTAAACAATAAACAGGTAAAACATGACTGAGGATATACTTTCAAAACAAATAGAGTGAGGAAATTAGTGAAAGTGCCCCTAAGGGTCTCAGCAGGTCAGCACAAGGCCCCAAACATGGCATACAGCCCAAAATATAATATCAATCTCTAGAACATGGAATATCATAAGATTTCAAATCAAATACGCGACTTAACAGTCGTACGGGAGGGACCAAGTCACAATCCCTAACGGTACACAACTCCACGCTCGTCATCTAGCGTGTGCATCACCTCAAAGTAACACAACGATGTGTAATCCGGGGTTTCAAACCCTCAGGACAGTATTTACAATCATTACTTACCTCGATCCGGTCCAAACTCTAGCCCGCGATGCCTCTACCCGCACGAATCGACCTCCGGATGCTCCAAATCTAGCCACAATCAGTACATAACCATTAAAATATGCTAAGGGAACAAAGCCCACTCAAAAATATCCAATTTGCATCAAAAATCCCAAAATTGCTCAAATTCGGCCCCCGGGCCCACGTCTCAGAATCCGACAAAATCAAAATCAATGGAATCCTTGCCCTCTCACGAGTCTACACATACCAAGAACATCAAAATCGGACCTCGGCCCCTCAAATCCCGAATTTACACTCTCCAAATTCAAGCCCTAATTCCTCAAATTTAGCTCAATTCCATGATTAGTTAGGTGGAATTCACACAAGAATCGAGTTTTGAGTTCAAAAATCTTACCTCCAAGAAATCTTCTTGAATTTCCTCTTCAGATAGCTCTCCCAAGCTCCAAAATCGCTCAACAATGGAGGTTCTTAGCCTCAAAATTGTGGAATAGCCTTTTTAAAACATTCTACCCAGGCATAAAATTCCTTCTTCACGAACGTAGTCAAAGCCTCGCGTTCGCGAAGCACAAAAATCCGCTGACCAAAATTTCCCTTATGCGAATGCGACATCTAGCTCGCGAACGCGAAGCTTAACCCAGGCAACCCTCCGCGAACGCGTTTAGCCCATCGCGAACGCGATGAGTTAAATCCTCTGAAGCTCAGCCTCACCATACCTTCTATGCGAACGCGAACCTATCCTGCGAACGCGATGAACAAACTTACAGCCCTTCGCGAACGCATCACCTGCCTCACGAATGCGAAGGCTACACTTTCACTCCCTCAGCAGACTCTTCGCGAACGCGAGGTTCCTCTCGCAAACGCGAAGACCAAGATGTATGCAACTGTTGGGAACTCAAAACTGCAATTTTTCCAACTTCAAAATGGTCCGATTGACCACCCGAAACTCACCCGAGGCCCTCGGGACCTCAACCAAACATGCCAACATATCCCATAACATCATTCAAACTTGTTCCAACCTTCGGAACGCTCAAAACAACTTCAAAACCCCAAAATCACATCGGATTCAAGCCTAAAAATTTCAAGAACTTCCAAATTCCCTTTTTTTGATAAAAAACACAATCAAACCACGTCCGAATGACCTGAAATTTTACACACATGTCACAAATGATACAACAAAGCTACTGCAACTTTCGGAATTCCATTCCGACCTCTATATAAAAATCTCACCTATCAACCGGAAACGCCGAAATCTCAATTTCGCCAATTCAAGCCTACACCTTCCACGGACCTCCAAAATGCATTCCGATCACGCTCCTAAGTCCCAAATCACCTAACGAAGCTAACCAAATCATAAAAATTCTGATCCTTGGTGTTGTTGACTCGCGGGCTATGTGTGGTTATGGTAATGGAATGTTGTTATAGAAAAATTCTGGTTATGAGCACATGTGCTGCGAGTTTTTATATTATATTGTTATGCATGAAACAGTGTTTGCAACCATCAATTCTCAAATTCAAGCAAGAACTAGGCTAAATATCATAAACCCATGTTGAAAATGAAAAAAAATTGCGAACCCTTGAATTTAATGTTCTGTCCAGCCTTTCCGCTTATGCGGAAACTTAACCACATTTTGTGGCATCGTAGAAGCGACAATACTTTCGCTTATGCGGTGAACCACTGGGATTGGGCCTCCGCTTTTGCGATCCTTCCCTCGCATCTGCGCAATCGCAGGTGCAGAAATTCCCATCACACCTGCGCAAACTCCCCCACCGGTCAAACTCTGCTTCTGCGCCCCTCACGCCGCATTTGCGATCACGGAGGTACAAAAAAGCCTTCGCACCAACGACCCCGGTTTTCCTCACTCTTGGCCGCACCTGTGCGCCCAGGCTCGCACCTGCGACCAATGTTCCGCAAGTGCGATTGCACCAGAAAGCTTCAACTACAGCAGTCTTTTAAACTCAAATTTTGATCCGAAAACCATCTGAACTCCACACGAGGCCCCCGGGACCTCAACCAATTATACCAACAAGTCCTAAAACACAATACGAACTTATTGGAGCCGTCAAATCACCTCACACAACATCAAAATTATGAATCGTACCCCAATTCAAGCCTATTGAAACTAAGGAATTCCAACTTCTACAACCGATGCTGAAACCTATCAAATCACATCCGATTGACCTCAAATTTTGCACACAAGTTACAAATGATACCTCGGACCTACTCCAACTCTCGGAACCTGTCACGACCCAATTTCCCCTCCGTTGGGTTTCATGTAAGCACCTAGTCTTAGGGACTAGGTAAGTGTAACCTTTACTGAATATCAACCATAATAAAGAAAGTCTAACAGTCTCAATATAGAAAACTTTATAGAATTTACATCTTCCCAAGATCGGTGGTACAAGTCATAAGCTCTACCGAGTTCTGTTACAACTTCTAAACACAACTATCTGGAAATAAGTACAACAATGCGAATACAAATTAGGAAGGTGACACCAAAGCCTGCGGACGCAGCAGCAGGGTTACCTTGAGTCTCCTCGGCAAGAATCCGCACAGCTACTAATGAACAATACTTGTATCTGCACACAAAAAATATGCAGAAGTGTACTATGAGCACACCACAGCGGTGCCAGTAATATCAAGACTAGCCTCGGTGGAGTAGTGACGAGGAACAGCCAAGATACCTACGGATCTAATAAACTGAACAAGCATAAGTATAGGAACAACAGAACATGATATCTATATAAAGACTACGCGATGTGGCTAACAATACAGTGATTTCAATAACGAAGGAAAACAACAAGTAACAGGGGAACACCATAATGAGAACACAGAAAAGTAAAACAAAATACAACCCAAATCCAAAATCACAAATAGGGTAAAAACAAGTCATAACTTAGCAATTACGGTGATTTTCACATTTTGCCTTAAACAACAAACTTCAATCAATTAGTCAAATCCTTCGAGTGATAAAAATATTTCGAATTATACTTCCTTCAAATAAATATACTTTCAAAAATAGTTCTTTCAAGATAAATACCTTTCGAATACAATCTTTCCAAATAAATATCCTTCGAATATAAGTCACCCTGTGACACCTCATAATCATACAATACGGGTCCTAATACCTGAATCCTAACACTTGGTATCCTATGCCCTCATCAACACCTCAAATCATACTGACAACTCACGTGCCAAATAGAGCCATTCTCACATGGAAGGGAAGTAAACGAGGGTGTGTGTCTATACTCAGTGTCACGATCCCAAATCGGACACGGTCGTGATAACGCATCTCGTGAAGACAAGGCCAGCCGACACAATTTCCCAAGTCAACCATTTTCCATTAAAAGTTGTTTTTATACCATTGGTAAACCGTTAATCTCATAATGAACATTTAAAAGAAAAATGCAGAATAATTACACAAGCTTGACATCGGGGTGTCACTAGTCATGATCATCTACCAAGGTCTGAATACAACAAAAACAGTAAAATGTACTAAGTACAGAAATGAAAATAAGAGGAAGGAAGCGGTGCTGCGAACGTCGTGCAACCACCTTGCTAACTTTGATGACTCCGCGTCTGAGCAACCAACACCCGCTACCGGGTTCCGAAATACCTGAATCTGCACACGAGGTGCAGGGAGTAATGTGAGTACTCCAACCCAGTAAGTAATAAGAGTAAATAAAGACTGAGTAGTAGGAAACAATGAATCAACATTTATGTTAAACTCAATAAGCACACAGGCTGCTAAATCAGAATACGAGTCAATCGCCTCTTTTAAAATCCAACTTTTGGTAAAAATCATTTAAAATGCCTTCCGACAGATTCATTAGGGATTCAATACCATTTTTAATAAAAGAGATGAAAACCATAATCGACCCCTCGGGCAAAACATAGTTCGTAAATAGTCCCTCGGGCAAAACAGGAGTCATAAACACCTCCTAACAAGAAAATCTCAGTGGAAATAACAAAAACCCAAATCAGTGATTAAGTTCTGAACATCTCATAAACCCCAACTTAAATGAAAGTTGTTTAAAAACATTTATCTAACATTTTCGACAGAGGCTCAGTATAAAGATGAGTGAAAACAGTCATTAAATCAACATATTCGATAGAAACTCACTCTAAAGAGAAGTGAAAATCAATAAGTTCATAATCAGGCCCCTCAGGCAAACATCACTCATGTGCATGTATATATCGATCGCCCCTCGGCCTAGCCTCTCAGTCACTCGTGACTCAACTCCTACGAATCAGCGCTCACACTCAGCACTCACGCTCAATAGGTACCATATAATAACCGCTGCGGCGTGCAGCCCGATCCATATATCGTTGCGGCGTGCAGCCCGATCCACATATCGTCGAAGGCGCTCACTGGGGTGTGCAGACTCCGGGAGGGGCCCCTTACGTCCCAAGCGCAATATTGCTGCGGCATGCAGCCCGATCCAATATATATATATATCGCTGCGGCGTGCAGCCCGATCCATATAAGCATTGATGCGGCGTGCAGCCCGATCCGTATATATATATAT
>NW_017670696.1:0-834 GCF_001879085.1 Nicotiana attenuata | reverse complement strand
ACTTACCTTCAACTTGATACTCCTTCTTGCTATAACATCATAATTTCTCAACCCAGACTTACCACACGAGACCCAAGCACAAAACCACACCGTCTAAGACTCATAAGCCGCTGAATACTCTCTTAAATATCCCTAAAAGCACCACCTTCAAAATACTTTACTCTGAAGAGACTTCCTACGAATCTAAATCTGTTACCTTTACCTTCCTGATACTGATACATAGAATCCCACAATTTATAGAAAATACCACAAGTCTTGACATCTTCCAATGAAAACTCAATTTCTAACCACATATGCAACTTTAAAATACCCAATTGTTATATGTAGAATCTCGAACACATTAGAACCATTCTCGCAAGTCATCCACTCTACTCAAACCGCAAGTAGCCCGATCAAAAGAACCGAACAACCTGTGCCTCATTAGCACTTCAGACACTACAGAATGCAACCTCATCCCAATACAACCAAGCAACTTCCTACTCTATGCAACGAGCATCTTTTACCAACAACAACTCAAGACATTCTGAGATTCTCTTACACCTATGAAGCATGACATAACCTTTGCTAAAATTTTCCTTTACTCGAGACATCCTCGGTCTCAATCTCCATAAGCCATAATTGATTCACCAGTACGCCTCAAACTGGAACTAACATAGCACATAACCGTACAATCGCCTAATCAATAGCAGACTCCCCCACTTGGCTCGAAGCCATAGACCAAAACACACACAATAACTCATAACGCATATACCCTATTTCTACCATAATACCATAGTGAGATTAAACTCAATCCTTCATAAGCTAGTGAAACACAGACCATCTGGTACTTTAAAT